>NW_006408632.1:9172170-9179871 GCF_000296735.1 Chrysochloris asiatica
GGACCCTACCCAGAGAAGCAGTGATGCCTGAAATGGAGCCAGAGATGATGACGTGGAGTGATGGAGCAGCTGGAGACTTTAGATCCAGAGAGGGAGAGAGACTGTGTGGTGAAGACCTGGGGGGTACGGGGGAAGGATTGCAGGATATACCCTTTGGTTGGTTGATGATGCATGAAGGGGACTGTAACCATAGCAATGAGACAATATATGATAGAATGAATGTAAAACTAATGTTCTCCCATGTAAACTATCACATAGTTCACAATAAAACATTTAAGGAAAAAAAAAAACTACCTGGAGAAGAACATCATGCTTGATAAAGTGGATGGTCCACGAAAAAAAAAAAAAGAAGACCCCCAACAAGGTGGATCGACACAGTGGCAGCAGCAATGGACTAAAACATCACAACAATTGTGAGGATGGTGCAGGGCTGAGCAATGTTTTATTCACTTGTATGAAGGGTTGATATGAGTCAGAACTGACTCAATGGCACCTATCAACAACAATTGGACTTGTTGACACACAACAACAGCAACACTAGTTGCTGAGTGTTTTTATAGGCATAGACAAAATCTGCACAATGCCTAATTTCTCTCTCTCTTTCTCTCATAAACACATGCAAAACTTAATATGACTCTAGTTGAAAAGTTTCACTGAATAATTCAACAGAGATGAACAAAATTAAACAGGATTTTACATAAATTGTTCCAAATCATTAAGCCATAAACATTTTCCACCCCAAATGTTACAGTTCTGTCCCAATATCAGCCACACTGCCTTCTTGTCATATATTATTACATGAATACAATAAAGTTACTAAATTCAATTTACTTTACTAAGTACATATGGAGTGTCTATTGTGTACCAAGCCACTATGTTAGGAATTGAGAGTTGAACTTCATAAACTTGAGGTCTTGTCTCCATAAGAAAAAGTCTGTATTCTAGAGCTGGGATTAGAAAGCCACATACAATCTAGTGACCAAATTGGGCTTTCTACTTATTTTGGTAAGTTTTTGCTGGCACACAGTCAGATCCTTCAGTGGCTACAGTGGCACCACCATGCATCATACAAAATGGAAAATACTTACTATCTTATGTTAGTTGCCATTGAGTTGGTTCTTATTCATAGTGACCCTATTCACAACACTGCCCAGTCCCACACCATTCTCAAAATTGTTGTAATGTTTGAGTCCATTCATTGCTGCCAATGTGTTAGTGCATGTCATTGGGTATCTCTCTGCCTCTTTTTTTGCTGATCCTCCACATTACCAAGCAGGGATAGGCCCCTTCTGATAATATGTCCAAATTAGGAGGGATGAAATCTGACCATCCTGGCTTCTAAGGAGCATTTTGGCTGTACTTCTTCCAGTTCAGATTTATTTGTTCTTCTGGCAGTCCATGGTACTTTTAATATTCTCCTCCAACACCATAACTCAAATGCATCATTTCTTCTATGGTCTTCCTTATGCATTGCTCAAGTTTTACAAGCATATGAGATGATTAAAAATACCATGGATTTACTAACTAAGCCTTTATATAAGAAAAGTATACTGACTTTTCTTGGTCTAGAGTCATGGTCCCCTGTCCTGGCTGCAATTTAAAGTCACCTGAGGATCTTTTTAAAAAGTGCAATCAATGCCCAGATCATCCTAGACTAATGAACTCAGCTCTCTGGCACCTATAGTTTTACAAAAGTTTCCACAGGTGACTGTGATGTAGGGTCAGGGGTACAAACAACCCTGTGATTGGTGTTTCACTCCCAGTGTATATCAAAGTATAATCCATAGGTCAGTGAGCATCAGTGTGGACCTGAATCATATCTCCCAATGGTAGAGACCAAAAGTCTATTTCAACAATATCTCTAGGTGATACTTACTTATTGTCTTAGAAATTGAGAGGTATTGGTTTAACACATGATCATTTGATCTCTGACTTATTTAACTATAAAGTCATACTTTTGTTGACCCAGATTCTCGATCCTAAAAAAACCCACTAGGTTTTTAAAAGCCACCCAAAGAAGCACCAGAGTTAGGCCACATAATTCCAAGATCCAAAAGAAGGACGGCCTATGAAGAGGTCATGAATGCCATTAGGTATTTCATTGAGCATAGAAATCTCAATTAAATACATAGTTTTCCACTTTTTGTAAACAATCTGTAACAGCATTATTTGTCTATCCTACCATTTGGGGCCATTTTGGAAAGTGCAGCTAAATTCCATTGTTATTGTTGTTAAGTGCTGTTGAGTTGGTTCTGACCCGTAGCAACCCAGTATAGGGTTTCCAAGGAGTGACTGGTGAGTTTGAGCCACCAACCTTGTAGTTCAAACTGACCTTGAGGTTGAATGCTTAACCTGCAGTGCCACACTAGGACTCCATTACTAAATGCAAATATCAATCAACCTGCTCACTTCATGGCTGCAAAAGGGAAACGGAGCAGTGGGCTACAAGATCAATCAGCATGTAAGTCATCCCATAGCACCTCAGAGGGAAGAGACCAAAAACCAAACCCACTGTGTCAAACTGATTTCAACTCTGAGCATCCCTACAGAACAGAGTAGATGGAACTCCTCCATAGCATTCTTGAGACTGTAAATCTCTATAAAAGCAGACAGTCTCTCTTTTCCCACACAGAGCTGCTGGTGATTTTAACTTCTGAACTTTCAATTAACAGTCTGATGCTGAATCCACCACACCACCAGGGATCCTTACAGGAATGAGATGGAGCTATGCATACCTGAAATACGCCTACAGGCTACAAGGTCAGAGGTAGATATAATGGGAGGAGGTTGAGCGGCAAATCAAACTTAGAAATTTCTTTTGGGCAGAGATGAATAAAAGTTGCCCGTGACAGTTATTTATTATTAGACCCAGAACCAAAGTCTCACTAGAAGAAAATAAAATAACTAGCCAATGCAAAATTAGTGGCAGTCCTTTTCCCTCAGAACTGTTAGGAGGAAAATATACACACACGCATATATACATACACACATCTATATACAACACACATACACAAGAGAAAGAATACACTAAAAATGTACTTATTCTAATAATCTAGTCTGTTTTTCTAGTTGCCACATGTGCCACGCCTTTGTAACACATGGATGTGTGTTTGACATGCTGAAATCAGAGTACCTTCCTCAAGTCATCTCAGAATATTTTGTGCCAACAGATGAGGTGGCAAACATTATTGGATGGCTGCTTGCACTATGATTTATTTTCATTTCTAAAATAAGAACAGGGCAAATTTGGCTTCCAAGCTAATATCTAAGTTAAATGATTCAAACAAACTTAACAGTCTACACTGTACTATTGTTATTGTTAAGTGCCCTGAAATCAATTCTGACTCATAGCCACCCTGTATATGGTTTCTGAGGAGCAACTGGTGGATTTGAACTTCCAACATTGAGGTTAGCAGTCCAGTACTTATCCTACAACACAACATCAGGACTCCTACACTACTGTGGTGGCAGTGGTTATGTGCCATGGAGTTGATTCCGACTCATAGCGATCCTGTACAGGGTTTCCGAGTTTGTAAATCTTTACGGCAGCAGAAAGCCTCATCTTTCTCCCGTGGAACAGCTGGTAGTTTTAAACTGCTGACCTTGTGGTTCACAGCCCAATTTGTAACCACTATGCTACCAGAGCTCCTTACACTCTACTGTAGAGTCTAGAAAATCAACTGGGTAAGTTTGGAGGGCAAGAAACAAAACCTGTTCTGAAAATATTTCAGGAGACGCAGATTCTCAGTCTGCAATGCAGTTTGGAAGATAGATGAATTCTTCTAGTCCTTTACAAAAGAAAACTGATGATATTTCTTTATTGTTGTCACACTCAAACAGTGTTAACATGCTTGGGACAAAACAGAAGACATCATGATTCTCCATCTGATACAGAACATGATTCTGTACACATGTTGGCCTCCACTCTAGCGTCTCTCTCCTGAAGACCACCTCTTGTTCTCACGCAAAACATTGTGTTTATTAAAGGATATCATGTTTGGTAATGTGGAGGGTCAGACAAAAAGAGGAAGACCCCCAATGAGATGGATTGACCAAGTGGCAGCATCAATGGGCTCAAGCGTGGCAACAATAGTGAGGTTGGCCCAGGATGGGGCAGTGTTTCATTCTGCTGTGCATACTCTCACTATGAGTTGGTACCAACTAGATGACACCTAGCAACAACAAGAAGAACTAGCCCCCAAACATATTTCCTAGAAAAAAATATTAAGGATTTTTCAAGTCTGATTTTAAAAAATAAATCTAGTGGTATAAATAATTGCCATTTCAGATAATTTTCTAGAAAAAAAAACAAAACACAACTAGAATAAAACAAAGAAAAAGAGAAAGAGAAATTCCCATATGCCCCGTAGGGTAGCAGAATAATCAGACGCCCAAATGTCCACATCTTGATCTCCAGAACCTGGAAATATGTTGCGCTACATGG
This sequence comes from Chrysochloris asiatica, assembly GCF_000296735.1. Lineage (NCBI taxonomy): Eukaryota > Metazoa > Chordata > Mammalia > Afrosoricida > Chrysochloridae > Chrysochloris > Chrysochloris asiatica. The sequence goes on from NW_006408632.1 coordinate 9,176,615, forward strand.
TCAAGGGAAATTAAGGTTGCAGATGAGGGTAATGCTGCTAGTCAGCAGACCTTAAAAAAGGAGATTATCCTGGATTCTCTAGCTGGGCTAATTGCAATCACAAGGATTCTGAAAAGTGTCAGGAGACAGAAGAGAAAGAACCAGAGAGATGATAGTGTGGGGAAGACTCAACATGATCATACTGGCTCTGAAAATAAGGGGTCATACGCAAAGGAAAGGAAGCGGCCTCTAGAAGTCAGAAAACTGCTCCCCTAGAATCTTCACAAAGGAATGCATTCTGCTAACACATTTGGTCTTAGACCAAAAGGTTCTGTGTCTGACTTCTGATATGCAGAACTGCACAATATTAAATTTGCACCATGTTAAGCCACTAAATGTATGGTAATTTGTCACAGCAGCAATAGAAAGTTAATGTACTCCCTCTCAAACACAAATCTTCCTAGTCCCCAATGGTAAGAACGCAACTAACTTCTAACCAATAAATTAGTTTAACAAGAATGCTATCAAATGAAACAGCCCAGTATGTAGTCAATTATGTCTAGATTCCTCTGTAGTTTGTTTCCCAGTGGCTAAATAATATATTGTTGTTGTCAGATGCTACACAGTTACCCTCATAATGATCCTATGTACAACAGAACCAAACACTGCCCAGTCCTGCACCATTCTCACAATCATTGCTATGTTTGTTCTCCTGGAAGTCCATTATTTAGTATTCTTTGCCAACATCATAATTAAAATAGACCAATTCTTCTTTGGTCTTCTTTACTCATTTCTAACTTTCCCATGCATATGAGGCAATTGAAAATACCATGGCTTGGGTCTGACATATATTAATCTTTAAAGTGACGTCTTTGCTTTTTAACATTTTAAAAAGGTCTTTGCAGATTTACCTAATGCAATACATCATTTGATTTCCAGACTGTTATGTCTATGGGCATTGATTGTGGATCCAGGTAAATTGAAACTTTTGAGAATATCAGTATTTTTCTGTGGTTATCATGATGTTGCTTAATGGTCTTGTGATTATTTTGTTCTTCTTTAAACTGAAGTGTAATCCCTACTGAAGTCTACAGTGTTTGATCTTCATCAGTAAATATTTCACATTCTCTTCACTTTAAGCAAGCACATGTGCATATCACCGGTTTGTGGATGAGCCTTCCTCTACTCCTGATGCTGTACTCTTCTTCACAGAATCCACACCAGGACTCCAGGATTCCCATAGAATCCTTAAATATTGCAACTCAACGCTTGAGCTTTTTCTTCAGTTCTTTCAAATTGAAAAATGCTGAGCCTTTTCTTCCTTTTTGTTTTTCTAACTCTAGGTCTTTGCACATTTCATTATAATAATATACTTTGTCTCCTCAAGCTGTATAATATATATGGCAATTTTATTTATTCAATGTACTGTCAAAGGAACAATATGGAAATATTAGAAATAATAATACTGTGATCCTTTCATACATATCTTTTGGTGCAATGTATCTGCATTTCTGTTGTGCAATGCCTGGACAGCATCCTAGGCACAATTTGAGTTGGGTAATGCCTAAGTCTTTTCCAAAATACTCTTACAATCAATGATGAAGGTTTCCATTGCTTCATGTGAACTGTACCTGACATAGCTGATACTTTGTTTTGTCATTGTTCTGGCATTCTGGCAAGTGTGTAATGGTAACGATAACACAATGTGTTTTTCATTTGGATTCTGTGATTATTAATGGGGTTACATACTCTAGCATATGCTGATGGAACATATGTATTCCCTCTATGGTGAAACACCTATTCAAAATACTTGCTTATTTTTCTATTATGATGTCTTTCCTTTATATACTGATGAATTGGAATTTTAATATTGTTTAGATCTAGGCATTTATTGGTTCTCAGTCAATACAACACCATCTTAAAATAGTACTCTTTATGGGTTCTCAGTCAATACAACACCGTCTTAAAAACTTCAGCTTTATAATATGGCTAGCTATCTCTAGAATAAGTTCTTCCTCCTGGTTCTTCAAAATGTTCTTGAATATTCTCGGCTCTTTTCATTTCCAGATAAATATTAGCATCAACTTGTCTTTCTGTACAGTGTAAATCAGCTAGACTTTACTAAGATTGATTTGAAACTATAGATAAATTTAGGGAAAACTAACATCTTTCAAAGAGAACCACATTTGTGTCCATTCCAAAGAGAGGTGACCTTATGGAATGCATGAATCATTAAACAATATCATTAATATTTTTTTTGCATTTTTTAAATGTTTTATTGTGAATTATATGATAGTTTACATGAGAAAACCTCAGTTCCATATTCATTCCATCGTATATCATTACATTGCCATGGTTCCAATCCCCTCCATGCCTCATCTTCCAACCAAAGGGCATATCCTAGAAGCCCATGCTCTACACTCCCCCTCCCCCCTCAGTGTTCGGCCCACAGTTCCTCTTCCTCTCTGGATCCAAAGTTCCCAGCCACTTCATCCCGCCTTGTCATCATCTCTGTCTCCATCTCAGGCATTCCCGCTTCTCTGGGTGGGATCCCGTTCTTGGCTTTTATCCTTTGGTGGTCCCAGAGTCTTTTGCTCCTAGACTGGAGAAATAATCGCTCTCTTCCTTGCTACAAAACATCTACCGTTGCATTTCCAACACTCACAATCCGTCCTGATAACCATTATTCACTATAGTATTGCACGTTACCCATCTGTATTTCATTTCATCAGCTCCACCTAGACAAATTGGATAGTACTCACTGGTGATTCTGCCTTCCTCTATGCCCCCTAGCTCTAGGTTCCCTCTTGAAGGTTTGTAAGCCAATTACTTCTTGCCTTTGTAGTCCCTCCCTCCCCATCTGGGTATCCAATGTCCAAATTGCCCCTCTATGTCTACTCTGTGTGTGGAGGGGGTGGGAATGTTTCTTGCTGTAAGGATTTATCACCTCTTTTTTGTCACTGCATTCGTATTCAAAGGACAAGTTCATCAGCTTGGATCAGCTAAATCTTCTTCCCCCCTCCCGCCTTCTTTCTTCTCCTGGTTGAGCTCTGATCATCCAGTCATCCAGTCACGGTCACGTAGGTGTCATCTGCAAGTGTGGGTGTTCTTGTGCACATGCCCTCTTTCCCCATCAGCCAGCAGCTCCATTCTCCACTTGAGTCCTCCGTGGCCACGTCACTGACTCTGGGCCCAGGAGTCCTCGGGTCTCCTCACACTGCTTGCCAACCAGGTCCCCAACCAGGTCCACAGAAGCCCTCTGAATATTATGAGGCTTA
>NW_006408632.1:9182106-9200761 GCF_000296735.1 Chrysochloris asiatica
GGTGCTGCCTGTTTCCTTGGTATCTGGCAGCTGGTATTGGTTATTGCCTGGGTTTTGGTGTTTTATATGTTGTGAATGCAGCTTGGCTATTTGGCAGCAGTTGCTGACTCTTAAAAATATGGAACGCTTCACGAATTTGCTTGTAATCCTTGCACAGGGGCCATGCTAATCTTCTCTGTATCATTCCAATTTTAGTATATGTGCTGCCAAAGCGAGCACATTATCATTAATATAATATGCAAGTAAAATTTTTCTGAAGATAATTTAAAAATGGTTGTAACAATACATCAACAAGATGAGTACCAGTATTGTATCCTTTCACCATACTTATTCAATCTGTTGTTGTTAAATGCCATTGAATTGTTTCTGACTCATAGAATATAGGGTTTCTGAAGAGTGGCTGGTGAGGTTGACCTGCTGACCTTGTGTTCCAAATAGACTTTGAGATCAAGTGCTTATCCAATGGCACCATACCAGGACTACAATCTGTGCTGAGCAAATAATCCAAGAATCTAGATTAAGGGAGAAGGAATGTGGCATCAGGATTGGAGGGAGACTCATTTATAATCTGCAATATACAGATGACACAACTTTGCTTGCTGGAAGCGAAGGAGCTTGAAATACTGATAAAGACTACAGACTTCAGTATGGATTCACCTCACTCTTAAAAAAAAAAAAAGAAAAAAAAATCCACACAACTGGAGCAATAAATAACATCATGATAAATGGAGAAAAGATTGAAGTTGTCAAAGATTTCATTTTTCTTGGATCCCCAATCAACACTCATGGAAGCAGCAGCCATGAAGTCAAACAAAGTCTTGCATGAGGCAAATCTTCTGCAAAAGATCTCTTTAAAGTGTTAAAGAGCAAAGTTTGAGGACTAAGGTGTGCTTAACTCAAGCTATGGTATTTTCAATTGCTTCATCTGCTTGTGAAAGTTGGACAATTAATAAGACCAGAGAAGAATCTGGATGGTGTTGGAAAAGAATAGTGAATTTACTATAGCATTCCTGAAGAAAAAACAAATCTGTATTGGAAGAATTACAGCCAGAATGCTCCCTATAAGCCAGGATGGGGAGACCTCAACTCTCATGCACTGGAGATGTTATCAGGAGGGACTTGTCCCAGAAGAACATCATGCTTGGTAAAGTGGAAAGTCAGAGATAAAGAGAAACACCCACAGCATCAAGGGCTCAAACATAACAACAATTGTGAGAGCAGTGCAGGACTGTGCAGTGTTTTCTTCTGTTGTGCACAGGGTCACTATGAGTTGGAACTGACTCAGCAGCCACTAACATCTTTCAAACTTTCATCCATTAATGCTATCTATAATTCCTGCCATTAACATTTTAGTGTTTCAACTAGAGGTCAGGTACATATATCCTTAGATTTATCAAATGTGCTTAATATGTTGATACTACTATAATGTTATCTTTTTTATTTCATTTTATAACTTGTGTTACAGGTACATAGAAATATATCTTTCTGCATTAATCCTACATCAAGTAATCTTACTAAATTCACATATAAAATCTAATAATAACAACCGAGAGGGAAGGAGTCTTTACATCAAGGATCAAGCCTAAACTCTCAGTTGATAGGGACAGGCAACTTAAACATTGGATACCTAAAATAGGGGGGTGGGAGGGATGCTATAAAGGCACAAAGTGTCTGGCTTATAAGAGTTTTCAAATAGTTTATTTTCAGAGTGAAGGGGGAGGTAGAATCCCTGTTGAATGAGATGGGGATAGGATTCTTTTGATTAAAGAGTGAGTAATTGTTATCATGACTAATTACGATTGTCACAACTGTCAAAGAAGAAGATGTGTAACAAAAAGAGAGGAGTAGTTAATCTTATATTCCAGGAACAGAGAACCTTAGGACCATCAAGAGGGAAGACCATAAGCAGAACAAGGGATCCTAATATGGAGAGAAAGAGCAGCTGAGGACTCTAGATTCATGAAAAGAGAAAGTCTGCATGCTGACAGGCAAGAGGTTAGCTTGCATAATGTGTGCTTTGGTTATTAAAATGATTATATATTCCTTTGTGTTTTTGTGTGCATAAAAAACAAAACAAAAAACAACAACAACCAAAAAAAAAAGGGAATGGAGGCAAATATTATTAGCCAATGGCACATAGAGGGGATTGTAATCATTGCAATGAAACAAAATATGATTGGTTGAATACAAAACATATGTTCTGCCATGTAAAGCATAACTCAATATACAATAAAAGCTTTTTTTTTAATCTAATAATATATGGGTAGATATTTTGTTTGTATTTTCCAGTAGCACAATCTAGTTGATTATTAATGAGAAATTTATTTTTCCTACAAAATTTGTACATTTTTTTCCTTGTTCTTGTTTATCACACTGATGAGACCTCTAGTATAATGTTGAATATATATGAAGACAGCCAGGTTCTTTATCTCATTCCTTGTTTCATAGGAAAAGCGTTGAACATTACACATTTAAATAGGATGCATACTGTATTTTAATAGTATTACATGCCATTTTAAGGAAGTAAAAATCTGTTTATTTTGCGCTAACAGTGTAACACAAATGGGTATTGAATTACATCAAACACATATTTTGCATCTCTCAAAAACTGATATTTTCCCCCTATATACTGTTATTGTGACAAATCACATTCTGATGGATCAGGATTGCATATTTTATCTTTAGGGATATCACTAAATAAAACACTGCACATGAAATTGTATAATATCACTAAAAAAGACAATGACTGTCAAATTGAGTAAGAAAGCAAGATTTAGCTATGTACTGACCACAAGAAACTCACTTTAGATAAAAAGATACAAACAGGTTTAAAACAAAAAGTTGCAAAGGTATCCTAACACTAATCATAAGAAGCTGGGGTGGCTGTACTGATATCAGACAAGGATTTCAGAGCAGAGAGTAGTCTCAGAGAGAATTAATGGTCATTTTACATTTATGAAGACAACAATTCAATAAAAGGACATAACAATCCTATAAACTTAATGTACTTAATAACAGAATTTCAAAAATACTTAAAGTAAAAACTGATAGATGAAAGGAGAAATATACAAGATCATAATTATTGTCAAAAATTTCATCCCCATTTCCTCATTAATTTATAGAAAAAGTGGACATAAAAGCAGTAATCATAAAGAAGAACTGAACAACACTACCAATGAATTTGATCTAATTGACATTTACTGAACACTCCATTGAACAACATCAGAACATACATTCTTTTCATAACCATATGAATGAACCATTTAACAAGATAGATCATATATTGGGCTGTAAAACAAATCTAAATAACTTTGAGGGGTTCAAATACCTTGTGAGGCCATGTGCTCATTGGCATTCCTTTGTGGAAGTTTTTATTTATAGATAAAATGTCTATAATTGATAGCTTCTTGTAATTTTGATAAATTATGTTTTTCTCAGAATTTATCCATTTAATTCCAATTTCAGTTACTGACATAAAGTTTTTCATTATTTCCTCTTGATTGCTCTTTAAATATCTGTGGTAACTATATTATATCTTCTTGTTCATATTGGTAATTTATGTGTTTCTGCTGTTTTTCTTCTTCAGTCTGACTTGTGGTTTATCAATTTTAAATCTTTTAGAGAATAAGCTATTGGATTTACTGAATTTCCTACTACATACTTATATTAAATATTATTAATTGTTTCTCTTGTTTTATTATTTTCTTCTCCTTTTTTGGTTTTAATTTGCTGGCATTTTTCTAATGTCCTGGTGTAAAGATTTAGACCTTTTAGTTTTCAGCCTTTTATTCTTTTCCTAGGCATTTTATTATCTTTAGTTGCATTCCCAATGGTTTCAATCTGGTATTTTCTGTTACGATTCTTCTCATCTTTTCTTATTATTATTGTATTCATTGTGTTTATTTCTTGAACAAAATAGTTATTAAGAACTATGTTGTTTAATTTCCAAGCAGTTAAGAATTTTCAAGTTAGCTACTTGTTACTAATTCTAGCTTAATTTCACTCAAGTCAGATAATGTATTCGGCATGATTTCGTTCCTTTGAGAATTTGTTAAGGCTTCCTTTATGGCCCTACATATGGTCAATTTTGGTGTGTGTTCTCCGTGAATTTTACAATAATATGCAGTTTTTTACTACAGTTTTCTTTATATGTCAATTAAGTCAATTTAGTTAACATGTCGCTTACAGAATTTGCAATTTTACTCTTTTTTCTACATGTTCTATCGGTTACAGAGTTAAAATTTCTTACTACAGTTAAGGATATCTCCTTTTCTCCTTTGTCTCTCATTTAGATTATATAACTAGGTGTGTAAAAATTTGGAATTGTTGAAAACAAAACATAACATAAACTTTGTTTAGTATGTTTCATTTCAGTGGATATACTTTCACTTCTCTTCCTGGACAATTTAAGACCTCAGAGCATTCTAATTCCATCACCTTGTTGTTGTTAGGAGACATGGAGTAGACTCCAACTCATGCAAAACAGAACAAAATACTACTTAGTCCTGAGTCAGTATCACAATGTTTATGCTTGATCTTGAGCACATTGCTGCTACCACTATGCCAATCTATCTTGTTGGGGGGCTTTTTCACTGACCCTCCACTTTACCCAACTACAATGTCCTTCTCCAGGGGTTGGTCCCTCCTGATAACATGTGCAAAGTATGAGAGATGAAGTCTCGTCATACTTGCTTCTAAGAAGCATTCTGGCTGTGCTTCTTCAAACATACATTTCTTTGTTCTGGCAGTCCATGGTACTTCTAATATTTTCCTCCATCACCATAACTCAAATGCATCAATTCTTCTACAGACTTCTTTATTCATTGTCCAATTTTCACATGCATAAGGCACACCTTAGTCCTCAAACTGACATCTTTGCTCTTGAACACTTTAAAGAGGCTTTTTGCAGCAGATTTTCCTAAAGCAATACATCATTTGATTTCTTGACTGCTGCTTCCATGACTGTTGATAGTGGATCTAAACAAAATCAAGTGTTTGAGATATTTTCTAGATCTCAGTTTTTGTGGTGGTGGTGGTTGTGTGCCATACAGTCACTTTTGACTCATAACAACCCTGTATAGAGTTTCCAAGGATATAAATCTTTGCAGGACCAGAAAGCCTCCTCTTTTTCCCACATGGCAACTGATGGATTCAAACTGCTGACCTTTCCGTTAGTAGCCCAGCTCATGATCCACTATTGCAATACACTGTAACTCTATACATACACGCTTCTTACAAAGATTATGTAGTTAGCACCTTCTGTTCTTTGGCAATTTCTCAATCTTCAATCTGAAATTATTAAGGAATGCCTTTTATAATTACCTTTAGTATAAATCTTTCAGTATGGATTGCACCTCAGTGTAAAGAAAACAAAAATCCTCACAACTAGACCACTAAACAACATAAAGATAAAAAAAATAAATAAAAGATTGAAGCTGTCAAAGATTTTATTTTACTTGAATCCACAATCAATGCTCACAGAAGTAGCCGTTAAGAAATCAAATGACATACTGCATTAGGCAATCTGTTGCAAAAGAACTCTTTCAAGTATTAAGACAGACTTAAATAAAATTGATGCCTTTGAGTTGTGGTGTTGGAGGAGAATACTGAAAGTGCCATGGACTGCCAAAAGAACCAATAGATCTGTTTTGGAAGAAGTACAGCCAGAGTGCTCCTTGGAGGCCAAGATGGCTAAGCTCATACTTTGGACATATTGCCCGGAGGGAACAGTAGCTGGAGAAGGATGTCATGCTGGGTAAGGTGGAGGGTTGGAGAAAAAGAAGAAGATCCCTAACGAGATGGATTGGGCAGGTGGCATCATTGATGGACTCAAATGTGGCAGCGGTAGTGAGATTGGTCCAGGATAGGACATTGTTTCGTTCTGCTGTGCATGGGGTCACTATGAGTCGGTTCCGACTTGATGGCACCTGACAACCACAACAACAACAAAATAAAAAGTCACAGTTCTCATAGAGTTTACAATTTAATGAAAGTGGCAGGACTTAATCAAATCCTCACATCAGTGGTGTGCTTGTTTTTGTTGTTGTTGTTAAGTGCTGTAGTCAGTTCCAACTCACAATGATCCTGTATAGAGCTTCCAAGGATCAGTTTTTGAGTTTGAACTGCTGACCTTGTAGTTTGAAGCCTAGTGCTGATCCTACAGCACCACACCAGTGGTGTGCTAATAAATGTTTAATGACCAACTTTCCAGTGAGACTGAGAGCACACTGATTTGCAGCATTTTCCAATTTCTATGGTATAAATACTCCCACCATGTGACTGATTTCAGGGTACCAGTGTGGTGTGATTAAGCATGGAGTTGGAAAGGGATGTGCACAATCAGCTCTCTCATCAGATGATATGAGTTATATCCAACAGACCATAGTAAGTGGGAAATGAGCAAAGTGCTTTCAAGAGAGCTGCATTCAACAGGATCATATAATAAGGAAACAGAATGCAATCTACATGGTCAGGATGTCTGTGGAAAGATCTGAGGAATGAATTGGTATTAAACAGCTGTTTTGTTTATCTCTTCAAAATAATGTGTTGCTACGTTTAATTTCTATGCCTGTAGTTATGACCCCATTTGGGGAATGTGTTGTCTTTGTTAGGTGAATGAGTCAGGATTAGCATAGGGAGTATCTTGAGTCCATCTCTTATTTGAAATATAAAAGTGATTAAATAAGCCAGCAGAAGAGAGATGGGGTAAAGTAGATGCCAAGACATATGGAGATCTCCAAGGAACCAGGAAGCAGACAAAGACCTTCCTCTAGAGCAGGCAGGGACCAAAACTTTTCCCCTAGAACCGGCATTCTGAATTGGGAGTTCTAGCCTCCTAAACTGTGAGAAAATAGTGTTCTATTTATTAAAGTCATTTTCTGAGGGTAGAGAACTTAAGTCAACTGGAAGAAATCATGAAGTAAAAGAGCTGAAGAGAAATTTTCAAAGGGTAGCTTGAGAAAATAAAGTAAAGTGTTGCAATGAAATGTGCAAAGACCTGCAAGTAGAAAACCAAAAGAGAGCACACTTAAAATTTCTCAAGCTGAAAGAACTGAAGAAAAAGCTCAAGCCTCAACTTGTGATATTGAAGGATTCCATGGGCAAAATACTGAATGACGGTGGAAGCATCAACAGAAAATGGAAGGGGTTACAAAGAGGCACTGTACAAACAAAGAATAGCTTAATATTCCGTCATTTCAAGAGGTGTCGTATGATCAAGAACCAATGTTATTGAAGGAAGAAGTCCAAGTTTCACTGGAGGCACTGGCAACAAATCAGAGCCCAGGAACTGACGGAATATGAATGAAAATGTTTTAGCAAGCTGATGAAGCACATAGTCAAGAAACTTGGAAGTCAGCTATCTGGCTATCCATTAGAAGAGATCCTATTTGTACCCATTTCAAAGAAAGGTGGCCCAACAAAATATGGAAATCATTGAATAATATTAATACAATATATAAGTAAAATTTTGTGAAGATAAGTAAAAAATGGTTCTAGCAGTGCATCTATGGGGAGCTGCTAGAAATTCAAGTTGGATTTAGAAGATCTTATGTTAACTATGGATAACATTGCAAAGTGCATGTATTCCAGAACACTTAATTGTGCTCATGAGGAAACTATATAGACTAACAGGCAGTCGTTCAAACAGAACAGGGGATATTGAATAGTTTAAAGTTAAGAAAGGTATGAACCATGGTTGTATCCTTTCATCATACTTACTCAATCTGTGAACTGAGCAAATAATCTGAGAAGCTGGTTTATATGAAGGAAAACATGGTATCAGAACTGAAGGAAGTCTGATTAACAACCTGCAATAAGCCAATAACACAACCTTGCTTGCTGGATGCAAAGAGGATTTGAAATACTAAAGGACTACAGCCTTCAGTATGGCTTGCACCTCACTGTAAAAAAAATCCTCACAACTGGACTAATAAATAACATTATAAATGAAGAAAAGACTGAAGTTGTTCAAAACTTCATTGTGCTTGGATCCACAATTAACACTCATGAAGATAGTAATCAAGAAATGAAAGGCCATATTGCATTGGGAAACTCTGCTGCATTCGGCAAATTTGCCGCAAATGACTCTTTAAAGTGATAAAGAGAAAAGAAAGATATCAGTTTGAGGACTAAGGTGTGCCTGACCCAAGCCATGGTATTTTCCATTGCCTCATATGCACGTGAAATTTGGACAACGCATAAGAAAGACAGCAGAAGAATTGATGTATTTGAATTGTGGTGTTGGCAAAGAATATTGAAAGTGTCGTGACCTACCAGAAGAACAAACAAGTCTGTTGGAAAAAGTACAGTCTGAATGCTCCTTAGAAGCCAAGATGACAAGACTTCATCTCTCATACTTTGGACATTTTATCAGGTGGGACCAGTCCCTAGAAAAGTCGATCATGCTTGGTAAAGTGGAAGGTCAATGAAAAAGCGAAAGATTAGATAGATTGACACTGTGGCAGCAATAGTGGGCTCAAACGTAACACAAATTATGAGGAGGACTGGGGAGTATTTCTTTTTATTGTGCATAGGGTTGCTATCAGTTTAAACTGACTTAACAATACCTAATAACACAGAGCTGGCATTCTGAATTTGGACATCTAGCCTCCTAAACTGTGAAAAAATAAATTTCTCTTTGTTAAAGTCACTCACATGTGGTATTTCTGTTATAGTAGCATATGATAACTAAGACACCAGGCAAAGGGTGAGTATACGGGAACAAACTTTACAGAAGTCCCAGACAAGAAGCATGGCCCACATACTTTTATGCATGACCTGACATGGGAAGCTATCAGGTAAGGCATTAGCTGGTCTGTTTTCTTGTCTGCTCAATATCTCAGTTTCTTACGATTGATAAAAACTGTAGCATGTTGAAAGCACTCCCCTAAAAATGCACTTGAGAGTATGCAGAAGAACATTCTCCAAGTTATAGCAACAGAAACTTGGGTTCAGCAGCGTCCTTCTCCAACATTTGCAACAGGTTGACATTAAAATCAAATGAGAATTTAGCTTTCTGGGAGCCTGGCAGCTTTGCTTGGCTACTCTCAGTCAATGATATTCCCTTTTCCCCTAAAGTTTGGGATATCTTTCTTTACTAAACTTTTTTTAAATGATGGAAAAAGTGGTAGACATTGAGAGAGGAAGGGAGAAGAGAACAGAACATGATTGCACATTGAAATAAATGTGCTACTTGAGAAAATTGTAAGTGTCTAAAAGCAGGAGTGTATAATGAAAGTGCCTTCTCAAGCATAACTATAGCATCACTTTTCTGATGCTAAAATATAATAAACTGTCCTATTAAATCTAAGGAGTTAGATTTAATAAGATGGGTGGTATATTAAATAAATGCCAACTGATTATTAAAGATCTTTTTTATTGAGGATTTACAACTGTGTCTTCAAATAGTTAAGCAGTATTCAGGTATAATAAGACCCATATGAGAAACTTAATTTAAGGTAGTGCAAAGAACCAAAAACACTATTACAAACAGACCATGAAAACTTTGAAATAGATTAAGTTAACAAGCAAGAAACTTCCCATTAAATTATTGTCAATAGTGGAAGGTGGGGTGCAGTGAGAGAGGACAAAATATCATTTACATATGAGTTAACTAAATAGCTATTTAAGATCTCTATAGCATGACAGAATGGCACACTTGGTAGGCAGATTGCCTCTCCCAAGGAGCTGAGCCTCCCTCCTTTTTTTCCTATGGATGAGGGAAAAAATTAACTTTCTATAGTAAAGAAACTCTTAAGATTCTTAGAAAATTATTGTCTTGCCAAGCAAAAGTTTAAAGGAACCTTAAGCCTTTATCTACCTCTAGCTGTAGGGTTAATGCTCTGGACTGCAAAGTTGGTTTGAACTGCAAGGTCTTTGGTTTGACCTCACCAGTCATTCCTCCTCGGAAACCCTATGCAGGGTCGCTATGGGTCAGAACTGACCCAATGACATTTAACAGCAGCTCTAAGAGGGAGTCTTGGCCTGGCACTGTTGGATAATGCACTGGACCTTAAGGTCCGTTTGAACCACAAGGTGTACAGTTCAAATTCACCAGCCACTCCTCAGAAACCCTATACAGGGTCACTGTGAGTCAGAACTGAAACAACAGTCCTGAGAGACAGAAGGAAGGGGAGGAAGAGGTGTGGAAGGGAGCAAAGGAGGAGAAGGGAAAGAGACAACAGGAGGGGAAGGAAAGAAAGGGACTTAATTAAAAGTCAGAAAAACTCAGTGCTCCTTCTGGGTGTCCCACACACCAAAGGACATTGAACAAGTTACTGAAAATGTTTGGACCTCCTCAATTTCCATTTGTGTAAAATGAAAGAGGTAAAGCTAACATCCCTCTAAAATTTATAATTCTTTACTCTATTCTCGTCTAGTCATCGGATTCCTTGGTATATAAGAAAAATCTTCCCAAGTAACAAAACCTCCTTGGAATATAAGAAAGAAGGGAAAAGCAAGCTTCCAGAGTAATAATTATGCAATGTCTACAATCTTGGTTTCTTGTTGTTGTTGTTAGGTGCCACTCAAAGCAAGCCTATGTACAACAAAATGAAACACTGCCTGGTCCTATGCCAACCTCACTATTGCTATATTAGAGCCTATTGTTTCTGTCACTGTGTCAATCCATGTAGTTGGGGGTCTTCCTGTTTTTTTCTGACCCTCCATTTTACCAAACATGATGTCCTTCTCCAGTGACTTAGTCCCTCATGACAATATATCCGAAGTATGAGAAACGAAGTCTGGCCATGCTGGCTTCCAGGGAGCATTCTGGCTATATTTCTTCCAACACAGATTGGTTTGTTCTTTTGGAAGTCCATGGCACTTTTAATATTCTCTAAAATGCATCAATTCTTCTATGGTCTTCCTTATTCACTGTCCAACTTTGACATACATATGAAGTTACTGAAAATACTATGGCTTGCATCAGATTCACCTTAGTCCTCAAACTGACATCTTTGATCTTCAAGACTTTAAAGAGGTCTTGCGCAGATTTGTCTAATGCAATACGTTGTTTGATTTCTTGACTGCTGCTTCCATGAGTGTTGATGGTTGATATGAGCAAAACAAAGTCGTTTATACTCTTGGTTAGTATGGCCCTTTATGGTTTTGGGAAGCACCCTCAGAGCTGTTACCTCACAACTACCTTGACTGGTAGGCAAGGAAAGTAGTACAAGTCTCATTTTACTACTTTCCTGTAGCAGCTGAGCTTATGAGTTGCTCATGACTGAGCTTCCAGAGTGGGCTGGTTGAAGGTGAGGATCAGACCTCTCCATAACTTTTGTCAGTGCCAGCCATAGGACAGGTAGGGTGAGTAAGTTACATTCATGAGCAGGACAAGCAGGACACACAGTACTTCAGGACAGGAAGTAACTAGGAATGTAGTTTGGACAAGACAGATGAGTGTGCGTCTTCTCAGGCTGACCGTTACTTGCCTTTGGCCCTTCACAGGCAAAGAGGACATTGCAGCGAGTAAACAAAAAACGGACAAAAAACTCCTGCACTATTGACAAATGACTCCATTTATAGTCCCGATTTCTGACACCTTGTCCCTAGTCACAAGTGACATCTAATTTGTCCTTAAAAAAGTAGCCCTTACATCTTTGTTACTTGAGGCTTTAGGTTAAGACACGTGGATATCCCTCATAAATCTGATCTCCTTCAGGACCTGTCAGTGACCCCTGGTTGCCACCCAGAAGCAAAACTGTCACTCAGTTTTCCTCCCCAAAAGCTTTCAGTGGGATAAAGAAATTATTTTTAATATATACAAAGCAATTCCTCAACAGGAATTAGGGACAAGTAAGGAAGAAAGCTGCCATAAGAAATGCCTAGACAAAGGGAAAAGGTATATTTCTATCTTTCTTCACCTCAACTGCATTTCACTGGCCAGAATCACAGTGATGCTATATTGTAGAGGGACATCCGTCAACACCAATCAATACACATATGTTGGTCATGGATGATAAATTTGAAAGGAATTATAACTGTAAACAGTGATCAATAGAGACTTGCTGGAGGAGACAGTGAGGAAAAAACAACTTTAAATGTTACACAGCTAATAAAGTAAAGGGAGGAACGTCAGTGTTTAATGAACTCCAAGAGACCTGTAGTGTTCCGAGTTCCTTCACTTACAGGAGGAGGGACAGAAGGGGAGTGGATAAATATCCTCCCCCAGACTTACTTCTGCACCAGGCAATTGCTGCTAAAAGGAGGCATTATTAATTGATGGCATATTTGCTGATCCTTCTGGTTGAAAGGCACATTCTCCATTAGCATTTGGTTGAAGATTTGTTTCTGGATCTGAGCTGGCATCACTCAAAGCCCCCAGAGTATAGTTTGCCCTTTCCGCATAACCCCGCCCCCACCCTCTTCCTGCTGTCTCCTCTCCTGGCCTCTGGTTTCACCACCAGCACATGACTGAACAGTGCATTCACAAGCGTGACATCCCCTTCTGCAAACAAATATATCCTGAATGCAAGCAAAAAGCAAAATAAATAAATAAATAAATGCAGGGAGCCTTCGCTGCTCACCCATAGATGAATGGGACTATCCGTCTTGTCACCGGGGGTCGTAGCGGGAGGTTACTTCCAGTCTATACCTTACCTTCTCTGCTGACGTTTGCAAGCAACTTCCTTAAAAATAAAATAAAGAGGGAAAAAAAAGAATCTTGCCACATCAAGCACTTAGCCAGTCCCTCTAGAACCCTTCCCAGATTGTGTCTCCTCACCACCTTTGTAGGCACAGCTCCGGGCCTGACATATAAATTTTTTTTCCCACTGACCTTTTAGTGTCCTTTCTGCCAGAGTGTGTAAACCATAAGCTGATATATGAAGGCAATTTTTAGTGGTGCCACTTGTATCTGAGTGATTGCACACACTTTATGTTTCTGGCCTGCCACCCCGTCCACCTTTCGAAGATCTCTCTATTTTCTTTTAAGGGAACTGCAACAAAGGTGAAAGCAAGTTTAACTGCTTCAAGACTTTGATGGCCAGAAGCACCTGTTTGGGAGATTCGTAACTGACCGGAGTCCATCTTCAAAGCAGGCATTTTTCTTTGTGACTCTAGAGGTCAGCAGGACGAGAATGGTGGGGGTGGGAGGCTAAAGTAGCTCTTCGAGTCTACCCACACCCCACTATAAGCCAAACTGAGAGACATCAAAGCTCCCAGGCTACTTGACTATGTGGAGAATCTGAGACTTCATCCAGCAACACTTCCTTATTTGGCAGGTGAAGTAAGGGCTCAGAAGAAGCTGCTCACAGGAGGGCTATCCCTAGAGAAATACAGACAAGAGGCCATGTTCCCCATGGCACAAGGAAAGGCGCCCTGTCCCATCACCTCCTGATACAGAGGGTGGGACCCCACCTCACACTGGCCTGCTATGTGTATTTCTTCACAGTTACAATAAAAAGAGGTGCTATTAAAATAGAGGATACAAAGCTCTTTGTCCCAGAAGCAAAAAGCCCTTCTTCACCACTCAAAAGGGACAATTCAGCAAAGATCTCCTATTCTAGAAGCCAGTTCATTCATTCATGAAATATTTATTGAGACACTGCTCCATGAAAGGCATAATGCTAGGAGATAGGAGCATAGGGGTGTCTCATAGGAGAGTTAGACATAACCACACAAAAAATAGGATGTTACTGAAAGAAGCACATGGTACAATGAGAGCTCAAAGTAAGAGAATATGACTGAGTCAGGGGGAGAACTTAAGATTCCCTGATAAGTAAACCAAGAACTGAAGGATGAGGAATCATTATGTAGGAGACTGAGGACAGGAGGAGAGTGCCAGGTAAAGGAGACAGCATGTGCCAAGTTCCTGTGGTAGGTAGGAGAGCAGAGAGAAGAGGAGGAACTTGAGATGAGCTTGGAGAGACAAGCAGGGTGTGGACATGCAGTAATAATATGGAACATGATAAAGATTGGGGTCTTCCCTCCAGAACCAGTGGGAAGCTTTTGCGGAGTTTTGAAGAGGTAGAAGGGAGTAACACCATCAGAATTGCAGTTCAAAAACATTATATGGGTTTGTAAGTGAAGAATGAATTTAAATGAGGCAAGAATGAAAGAGGAGAAGGTGTTCCAGTGAGATTATGGAGGTCTGGACCAAGATTTGAACCATGGCTGCTATATGATGCTGAACAAGTTTCAGGAAAACATTCAGACTCAGATGGGCTAGGAAGTAAAACCTGATGGTCTATTTCCAAAACATCAGCCAATGAAAACCCTATGGATTACAGCAGTCTTAGTTACCGCTGATTATGCGATGTCACGGGACTGGGCAGTGTGTTGTTCCATTGTGCATGGGGTGACCATGTTTCAGTGCCAATGAAACAGCAGCTAACAACAACACTGGAATGAAGATGGAGGGAAGATGAAGTTATCTGAGAGGTAAAGCAACAGGCCTACATGATAGATTGATTAAGGGAAATACAGAAGAGTTGGCGGTAACAATAGTTACTCAAAGGTTTCTGGCCAACATATGCAAATCACTACTTCTAGGAAGCAAAGGTATGAGATTCCTCTATTATAAATACATACATTCTTTTACAGTGAAAGCAACCTTGTTGCTGAAGTAGCTGGGGGAAAGAGCAAAGGGATTTCCCTAAGAGCCATAGGGCTATGCCTTCTCAAGGATGGTCAGAACATCCAGATCCAGTCACAACCTGTTCACTCTCTCTTCCCTCACTCTCTTCTCTAATTCTCTCTCCCTACAGATGCTCTCCTCCAAATCTCCCCTGACTGCCCGTGTCAGCACACACACAGTCCATAGAAAATAATAGTAACTCAGTCAGTCAGCCCTTCCTCTTTGTCTCTAAGCTATGGGCCAAACCACAGACTTGATCAACCATGGAGCAGTTCTCGGGGTTCCTGGGGAGAGTCAGGGATTCTGCCATAACCATAAAAGTTACAGATTCATACTAGTGGTCTAGTGACGCTCACATTATTGATGGCAATGAGTGGAGAGAGATTAAAATGGAAATGAAGAGAAGATGCATCTATTGCTTTGCCCATCAGCCTCAGTATACCCTGGACTGTGGGTACATGCTGGGTTTTGTTGTGTTGTTGTTTTAACTTATTATTGTGAATTTTAATGAATGTCTACAGAACAGGTCATTAATTTTTCATTAAAAAAATCATAACCTTCATTTCATCTCAATGACTATAATTCCATTAGCATAACATCACTATGCTATTTCTTCCCTAGGATTTCGTTTCCATTTCTCCTTATTTTCCAACCTTTTGAAATTTGTCTGTAGGTAAGTGCTCTCCTTGATATCTAGAAGGTTGAACATTCTATGATGTGGGTACCTCACTAGTGTTGTTGTCCCCCCTCTATATACCTATTACTTGACTGAACATTAAATCACAGGAATGATTTCAATTCCAAACCTGAAGAGTAACCTAGGGCCATAGTTTCAGGGTTCTGCCAGTCTATATCTGATGAGTAAACCCAGTCTGTTTTATGATTTTGAGTTTTGCTCCACATTTTCTCACATTCTTTCCAGGACCTTCCAATGTGGTCCCTGTCAGAGAGTTAGTAGTGGTAGGCAGGCACCATCTAGTTCTTCTGGTTTCATGTTCAGAGTCTGACGGTCATATGGTCCCTTAGTCCATTGGATTAATAGTTTCCAAACACCTTCAATTTTCATCACACTTCTTTCCTCTGAATAGGGAGAGACCAATAGTTGCACATTGGATGGTCACTCATGAGCTTTTAAGATCCCAGTAACTGCTCACCAAGGTAGGATGTAAAGCATTGTCTTTGTAGACTATGCCATGCCAATTGGCCACGGTGCAAAGCAAATTTGTGTTTACAAGGGTCTCTCACCTCTAACCTGTGACTAACATGAGAGCAGGAATCGGTCTTAGCTATCTCAGTATCACTGGTGCATGTACGATGAGTTTCCCATAGTAGATGTCCAATATGAAAGGAAATAAGCATGTTGCTTCTGGGGAACTAGGAACCAGAGTCATGATTCCCAGGAAAAGAAAAAATTTTAAACCACTGGAATACACAGTCATTAAGACAGATCTCACATCTCAAGTCTATTTTCTGCATCTTAAATAGAAATCACAATGAGATTCTGGAAAGCCTCTATTCCAGATACAGGCCCTTTATCACAGGGGATTAAACAACAACAACAACAACAACACTTCACTTGTAATAACATCATTCCCTTTGGAGAAAGAGTCCTTTCCTTCTCCACTTTTCATGGCTCTCCAGCCTCTCCATATGGTCCACTGTCCTGACTTCTCAGTCATTTCTCTTTTAAAAAAGAAAGGTTTCATTACTGAAAACAGCCAGGCACTCCAAGTATCTCTTGAGTGATGCTGTCAGTTAGATGAAGAGCTTTTGTGGCAGAAACTGTCTTTTCTTCATTAAGTTTGAAAACATGCCCAGGGGCTAGTCTGTGATCTGCTCATCAATAAATGGAAATATACCAATAGACCAAGTTTACGCTAGCCTTTGTATGTGGAAGAATGGCGATCTTGTCAGTCTCCTGCCCCACATAAGAATTCCTAAAAGTCCCCTGTTGTCATTCACTACAGCCTGAGGTCTGAAGGGAGAAGGAGACAGGGAGAGATCAGCTTTGCTCTGAGGCTGTTTTCCAGGACAGTGCTCACTGTAATCACAGCCTTCTTCTATGCATAGAAACCTGTTGCATTGAGCACAGAGGTCTACCCTCTCAGATTCTTTCCAGAGTCATCAGGGGAACTGACTCCCTGAGGAACACATGCTTGCAGAGCTCTGAGCCCCTCACCCATGACTCAGACAAGAAGGATCTTCATCAACATAGCCTCCAGAGGCATCAGAAAGGCTGAAGAATGGTGAGGATGGGATTTACCTAGATTCCCAAATGCCTGAGCAGACAGGTATCAGAATAAGAGGCAGGCATTACTGCAGGGCTAGTGTACAAGGGAGAGAGAAAAGAAAGCATCAAAGAGAGGGCAGCAAAGAAAATAACTACTCAGAAGAACCAAGCAGGAAGTCCCTTAACCTGCAAGAGAGAAAGAGAGACCAAAAATAAAAACAATTTTCTAAAAAGCAAGCACCAAAATTTCATCAAGCTAACAGGCATTAGCTTAAGAGTTCTAACCTGCAGGTTTTCAACAATTAACGTTTAAAGTGATTGTTCACCAATCCACCTTGATTTCATTATGTGGGGTAATGTCAATATTGGCAGGCATTCCTTAAAATTCCAGCTGTGAAGAGATAATGTCATCAAGGCTGGGTGCCTGGGTCGTGGGGTGAGGGTAGGGGATAGGTGGCTGTTCTCACATTGTTTGGCTCATGATTTTCATTTTCTTACATTTTTTTTTTTCTTTTCATAACCAGGGTTTGTTCTTTTCCCTGCCAAGTAGCATTGCCTGACACTGAATTGGAGAATTGCCTCTGCAGCCTCTTTTGCAGTTTTCTAAAGATGATCAAAGGGTAGTGGTGACCAGCAAAGTTGTATACCTGAGCCTCTATTGCCCTTCTCCCCAGGGTCCTTCAACCTTGCGTCTCCTCTCATTTAAACAACATTTTATGTCAGAGTTCTGTATATCTCTCTTCCATCATTTCTATTCTGCAGTTATTAGAAACCAATCTTTATTCGTTCATCAATGAGTATTTGTTGACCACTTAGCATGAGCCACAGTCTCCCCTCTGCCAATGTGGATACATAAATGGGGGGGGGGAACTATAAAGCAACATTGATGGGTCATCATGAGAATACAGAAATCATCCTACTTAGAAAACCAGGGAAAATCCCAACTTCTGAAATAAAGCTTGAAGTATACCTGAAAAAGGAAATAGGACTGTGTAGAAAGAGAAAAAGAAAATCTTCAAGGCAAAGGGAACATCATGTTCCAAGTCCCAGAGGGCAGAGAAGCAGAACACGATGCTATTGAGAAATCATTACAGCAATACATAATGTTAATGGAACACTTACTTTACGCCAGACACTATGGTAGACATGTCAGAGAAATGATCTCATTTAACATTCACAAAAGCTTATGAGATAGTATTATTACTCTTATTTTCAGATGAAACAGTTGAACATTATTATTATTGTTGCTAGGTGCCAATTCATAGCAACACTATGTAGAACAGAGTGGGGCAGTGCTTTGCTTGGTTCTGTACCACCCTCACTATTTTTCTGTTTGAGCCCACTGCTGCAGCTATTATGTGAATCCATAATGTTGGGAGTCTTTCTCTTTTTTCCAACCCTCTATTTTATCAAGCATGATGTCCTTTTCCAGGGACTGGTCCTTCCTGATAGCATCCAAAGTAGGTGAGACAAATTCTCACCATACTGGTTTCTAAGGAGCATTCTGGCTGTATTTATTCCAAGACAGATGTTTGTTCTTCTGGCACTCTATGGTACTTTTAATATTCTTCTCCAACACCATAATTGAAATGTACCAATTATTACTCAGGGTCCCAAGATGGCAGATCTGGTAGACGTAGACATGCAGTTAGGAGCTCCATCAGCAACAACACTGAATATCAGACCAAGCAGGCTCAGGGGACGGTACCAGAACTCTGAACCACATATAAAGGAATATTTAGAATCTTGGAAGGCTTACAGCTAGGGGAATTTGCAGCAGAAGCAAAAAAAATCATTGCTTTCTAATTCAAGATGCTCAGCTGCTCCCAGAGCCACCATCCTGG
>NW_006408632.1:9206896-9208553 GCF_000296735.1 Chrysochloris asiatica
CGGAGAAAAGATTGAAGTTGTCAAGGACTCCTTTTCTTGGGGATCAGCTATCAACACTCATGGAAGCAGCAGTCAAGAAATCAAACGACATATTTCCTTAGGCAAATCTGCTGCACAAGAACTTTTTAAAGTGCTGAAGAGCAAAGATGTCAGCTTGAGGACTAGGGTGTGCCTGACCCAAGCCATGGTATTTTCAATAACCTCATATGCATGTGAAAGCTGGACAGTGTATAAGGAAGACAGTAGAAGAACTCATGTTTTTGAGTTATGGTTTTGGAGGAGAATGTTGAAAGTGCCATGGGCTACCAAAAGAACCAATAGCTCTGTTTTGGAAGAAGTGCAGCCAGAGTGCTCCTTGGAGGCCAAGATGGCCAAACTTTGTCTCTCATACTTCAGATATATTATCAGGAGGGACCAGTCACAAGAAGAAGGTGGAGGGTCACAAAAAAAGAGGAAGACCCCCAATGATATGGATTGTCCAAGCGGCAACATTGAAGGACACAAGAATGGCAAAAGTAGTGAGGCTGGCCCAGGATAGGGCAGTGTTTCATTCTGCTGTGCATAAGGTCGCTATATGTTGGTACCGACTTGATGGTACCTAACAACAACAACAACAAATTATTACTCAAAATCAAGCAGCCATTAAGTAGGATTTCATTAGATACTCTCTGACTCCAATATGCATGCACAACTTACTGTGGCAGAAAGTAGAGACTTAGTTAAAGTTCAGAGTATAATGAGAAAGGTAAATGGGATTAAAATTGAGGACTAACAGCTACACTGTAGTCTTGCCTTCATAATAAAGAGTTGGGTAATTATTTAGTGGTCATCCAGAAGATATGATAGATTTAAGCAGAAATGACAAATTATCAGATTTGGAAAGATCAGTCTGATGGCAAGGCATAAAAAATCATAATGCTGGAAAAAAAAAACTGGCAAAATCATCTCTTTAGCATTACCTTCCAAGACCTCCTTTCTGGTTCCTTTCCATAAGCTTCCTCACTGAAAAAAAGAAGAGAGATGAAAGGTACCATATTAAAATAACCAAACACAACTATAAAATATGTAACAGACTTTACTTCTAATCAAAAGTGCATAAAAAGGTCTGGGTTTAACTCTGTCTGAAACACATAAGTAAGTAAATGACATTTATGAAAAACTGTTTCTTGAGACATTGGACAAAAGGTCAGTGATCCTTTGATGATGGGAAACAAATGAGCTAATCCCTACAATTGGCCCAATTTATTGCCTTTGACGCAGGGAGGGGACCCACATAGAACCCAGTAGTCTAGCTGAGTTGAAAACACAGATTCGGGAATCCTGGAGGCAGCTGGAGCGTGCAGTGCTCTGAAAGGTGAGATCTGCATAGATTGAGAACACTGGAGTTCCAGCCAAGGGACCCATTGAAAGGTAAATTGAATATTAACCTGCACTAGTATGTAAGGAAACTATTTAAGTCCAGCAGAGAAAATATTTGAAAGTCTTCAAGCAAAGAAAGAATAGCACCTCTTTTCACCAACTAGAGTCTATGAACTTTGCAATTATATAAAGGATTTCATATATTTTTTCAAATAATATGCCTATGTAAATATCATGTATGTACAGATAACATGTATAGATAGTATGCACAAGAAACTAATGTGAGAGGGGTTGTATA
>NW_006408632.1:9208908-9218946 GCF_000296735.1 Chrysochloris asiatica
CCGTGGAGTCGGTTCTGACTCATAATGAAACCTGTATAAAGTTTCTGAGGCTGTAAATCTTTGTGGCAGAAGAAAGCCTCATCTTTTTCCTTGAAACCACTGGTAGTTTCAAACTGCTGACTGTGAGATCAGCACCCCAATTTGGAACCACATATATGTATATATATTTGTGTGTGTGTATATAGAGAACTGTACACACATTCCCATCTTCTACCATACCCACCAGGAGGCAGGTGGTGAGTGCCTAAGTGCTGCCAAATTAGTGAGCAGGGTAGCATGTCCATCCCACTCAGCCAGATAAAACAAAACAAAATCAAACAAATAAACCTAAGTGAAATATGCCAACATATGATTATCAATTAAATGTAAATACAACAACATAATGTACCAGAGACAGCAGATAATCTCAGTTCACACAAAGAAACAAGACAGAGTGGCTCAAACAAGTGACCAAAATACAGAGCCAGAAAACTTTTTGTGGAATAAATGAAATTGGAACTATCTAATAAGGAATTCAAAAGGATTATATTTACTTACCTTCAACAGACTGAGAAGGATATTAAAGAAAACACACAAAAAAATCAAGAATGACATAGACTCTAGAAGAATTTAGGACTGTAACAAAAGAACAAATTGACAAAGTAAACAAAAATTTGGAAACCATACAAAACAGTATATAGAAATCCACAAGGTTAATAGTAAGATTTCTGAAAAAG
Organism: Chrysochloris asiatica; assembly: GCF_000296735.1. Lineage (NCBI taxonomy): Eukaryota > Metazoa > Chordata > Mammalia > Afrosoricida > Chrysochloridae > Chrysochloris > Chrysochloris asiatica. Next base: position 9,209,625 of record NW_006408632.1, read on the forward strand.
ATTACACATTGAAAGGGAAAAGATAAAACTGAATCCGCGAAAGACAGAATTAGTAAAATTAAAGACAAATTGTTCAATACAAATCTTCTAGCGAGCAATCAGAAAACAGTCCATAGCGATGCTGACATCTGTCAGTTTGTTATACTGTGGTGCATTGCATGTTGCCATTATTCTGAAAGCTATGCCACTGGTATTTTAAAGACCAGCAGGATCACCCTGGTATTTAGATTTCACCCTGGTATTATAGATTTCACATGAGCTTCCAGACTAAAACAAACTAGGAAAAAGGAGAGACAGACTACTTCTGAAAACTTAGTCACTGAAATCCTTATGAATAAAAGTGGAACACTGTTAGATGGCATCAGAATATTGAAAATTGAAACATGATGAAGATCACCAGAATATTATCAGGGATTTATCAGAAAATTAGTTCCTCACGTTGGAAGTCACTCAAAATATGACTGGGAGGAATTGTCTTTTCCTCAAAATAGAGTTGACCGTGATGATACAAATGGATTAAAGCCTTCGGTACCTTCACTTGTGGATGGTGCACGACTCAAAATGAGGGGAAAGAGCTGTAAACATCCATTAACAATCAGAACATGGAATGTACAAAGTATGAATCTAGGAAAATTGGATGTTGTCAAAAATGAAATGGAATGCATAAACATTGGTATCTTAGGCAGTAGTGAGCTGAAATGAACTGGTATTGGCCATTTTGAATTTGACAGTCACATGGTTTACTATGCCAGTAATGACAAATTGAAGAGGAATGGCATCTCATTCATCAACAAAAAGAACACACTGTCTTTGATAGGATAATATACATATGTCTACAAGGAATACCAATTAATACAACTATTATTTCAAATTTGTGCATCAACCACTAAAGCCAGTGATGATGTAATTGAAGAATTCTACCAACTTCTTTAGCACGATATTGATCAAACATGTAATCAAGATATATAGATAATTACTGGTGATTAGAATGCAAAGGTGGGGAACAAAGAAGAAGGATCAGTCTTTGGAAAACATGATCTTGGTGATAGAAAGATGCTGGGGATCACATGATAGAATTTTGCAAGACAAATGAAATGTGAAATTTGGACAAAAAATAAAGAAGATCATAGAAGAATTGATAAATTTGAATTACGGTGTTAGAGGAGAATATTAAAAGTACCATCGTCTGCCAAAAGTACAAACCAATTTGTGTTGGAAGACACACAGCCAGAATGCTCCTTTGAAAGTAAGATGGCCAGACTTCAACTATCAAACTTTAAACATATTGTCAGGGCCAGTCCCTGAAGAAGAACATTAAGTTTGGTAAAGTAGAGGGTCAGCAAAAAAGAAGACGACCCCCAACGAGATGGATTGGCACAGCGGCAGCATCAATGAGTTCAAGCGCAACAATGATTGTGAGGTTGGTGCAGGACCAGGTAGTATTTCATTCTGTTGTGTATAAGGTTGCTATGAGTCAGTACGGACTGCATGGTTAGTACCAAACAGCAACATAAGCATTTCAGAGGAGCAGCTGGTGGGTTTGAATCACTGATCTTGCAGTTAGTGGTAGTGCTTATCCTACAAAGCTATACCAGGACTATATTACATGTGACCATGCATTCAAAGAGACCGAAAAGTACAATCCATAATTATAAGAAATATGAATTATTTAAACTTACTCAAAATTGATACAAGTGGTAGATGAGAAGGATGTTAATTGTTATTATAACTTCATTTCATATGTTCAAAAGGCATATGAATATTTGAACATGCTTTTTAGAGATATGGAAGATATAAATCATATTTCTATAGATAATATACTATCTAAGATAAAACTTACATATAATTTGGTTAAGAAACATTCAGACATAGCTGAAGAAACATAAGCAAAATTGAAGACACAGCTATCAAAACTTTCCAAAATTAAAAAAAAGAAAAAGAATAATCAATGAGATTTAGCACAGTTACAAAAGATCTAAAATTCTTATGATTGGAATCTATGCAAATGTAAAAGATAAAAATACATATCTGTAGAAATATTGGCTGATTTTTTTCCCCAAATTTGATGGGAATTATAAATCCACATATCCAAGAAGATCAGTGATCTTGTGCATAGGCACAAAAAAACATGTAAAAAATTACACCTAGATACATTATAATAAAATTGCCTAAATCAAATGATAAAAGCAGTCAGAACATAATATAGTTCACAAAGACTATGTTCTACATCCTACTTTGGTAAGTAATATCTGAGATCTTAAAAGCTCATAAGTGGCCATCTAAGCTGCAACTACTGGTGTCTCCATGAACAGAAGATAGAAGAATGATAATAATTGAAGATGCTTGGAATCAATTAGTCCAGTGGACTAAGGGAACATGTGATCATCAGCATCCATCACCCTGAGACCAGAACTATTGATGTATGGTTGTCACTCTGAAAGCAGTTACATTATTAGGTCCTGGATAAAGTGGGAGAAAATGTAGGGGGAAAAAAAACACAAAATTGTAAAAATTACTGGACTTACTGGTCATAAAGGGACTGTAGGAAATCAAGACTATGGCCCTCAACCACCCTTCAGATCTGGCATTGAATTCACCCTTGTGGTATGATTTTCAGCCAAGCAGTAGATAGGTACATGGGGAGACAACAACACTAGTAACATAAGTTCACCATGGAATGATCAATCATTCAAAACCAAGAGGACAATGCAACATTTACCTAAGGACAAATAGAAAAGGGATGGGAAGAATAGTGGAATGGAAACAAGAAGTAGAGAGAGGAAGTGGGATAACTGTTGTTGTATGGAGGGGATTGCAATTGTTAAGATGAAACAAAATGGATGAGTCATTGACTGTAAAACTGATGATCTTGTTTGTAAACCTTCATTCAATTCACAATAAAATTTTTTTTTTAAAAAAAGCAGTTAGAAGAAAATCATATGACATAAAGCAGAGCAAAGATAATAATAGTAGCTTTTTTTTTTTTTAAGCAATGCAACTAGAATACAGGGAAGCAATATTTTATAGTACTGATTGAAAAAAAAAATGTCAGCATAGAATTCATTGCCCAATGAATTGTGCTTTCAAAAATAAGGATTTTTTTAACCATACAAAAGTTGAAAGGATTAATTGTCAGCATGTCCACATTATAAGAAAAATTCAAGGAAGTACTTCAAACAGAAAGAAAATTATACCAAATGGAAATCTGAATCTACAGAAAGGTTTAAAGAGCTAGAAACGATAACTAAATTGATAAATATAGGCTTTGTATGTTATTATTTCAATGGATTTAAGAGCTAGTTACTTAAACAAAAGTAAGAAAAATGTATTTTGGGTTTATAAAATGTACAGAAGTAAAATTTATAACAATAGCATAAAGGGAAGGGGAAGATAAATGGAAATATACTATTTTAAGGAGCTTTGGTGTGGTGCTGCAGAATAAGCACTGGATTGAAGGTCAGTTTGAACCACAGCATTGGTGCTTTAATTCACCAGCCACACCTCAGAAACCCGATATAGGATCTCTGTGAGTTGGGACTGACTCAACAACAAGAAACAACAACACAATCTTTATACCCTACATAAAGAGATATAATATCATTTGGCCACTGTGATAGTTTGTATTGACTTGGCTGGACCAGGATTCCCAGAGGTTTAGCAGTTAAGATGTACTTATTACCTCCATGATGAGATCTAATATAATAACAATGAATCCCAGGATACAATTATGTGATAAATGCTGATCCGATGTAATTATCCTATGTTGTATATCCTTACTTCTGTGATGTTAATGGGGCCATATGCAATCTATAGGATTCAGGTGTATTTTGAGTCAATCTCTTGAGTTATAAAAGGAGGGAGAATCTAGCTGGGTTAAAGGGACACACTACCACCAACATAGAAGAGCTAGGAATGGAGTACGTCTTTGGAGCTGGGGTTCTTGCACTGTGAAGTTCCTAGACATAGAGGTGAATTGGTGCCAGGATGTATGGAGATCTCTAAAGAATACTGGACGTACGGATGCTGAAAAGACGTTTCCCCAAAGCTGAGAAAGTCTTCCCCAGAGCAGGCACTCTGAACTTGGACTTCTAGCCTCCTAATTTGTGAAAGAATAAATGTCTGGTTGTTGAACCCATCCATTTGTGCTATTTCTGTTGTAACAGCACTAGATAACTAAGACAGCCATTGTTATTGTTGTTATATGTCATCAAGTCAGTTCCAATTGACTCACAGACTGTAGTAAATTAAGATGTATACTATAATCTCCAATGCAACCATTAAAATAACAAAGAAGTTGTTGTACCTAGTGATCAACAATAGAGTTAACATGTCAGCATAAAAATATTAATTTGAAAAGCAGAAAAATAGAAAAAGGGAACAAACACAATTCAAACAGAAAACACATAGCAAGATAATAGATTCAAATCTAATAATATCAATGTTCACATTAAATGTAAATGATCTAAATGGCCCAGTTTAAAGACAGAGATCATCAGCTGGCATAAAAAAGCAAGACCTAACTGTGATCAGTATAAGAAACACAATTTAAATATTAAGACCAAAGAGATTAGAAGTAAAAGGTGGAAAATGACTCATCCTATTAACACTAATTTTTTTTAAAGCTGAAATGACTGTATTAATATCAGATAGAATAGATTTCAGAGCAAAGAATATTACCAGGTACAAAGCGGAACATATTATAATGATAAAGGAGTTAATTCATCAACAAATAATAACAATCCTAATCATCTATGCATCTAATAACAGAGATACAAAATATATGAATCAAAATCTGATAAAACAGCAAGGAAAATAGACAAATGCCAGTTATGATCAGATTGCAATGCCTCTTTTCAATAACAGATAGAACAAATAAACAGAAAATCAAGACAATGCTATAAAGAACCCTGGTGGCACAGTGGTTAAGTGCTTGGTTGCTAACCAACAAGAACCTACCATCTGCTCTGCAAGAGAAAGATGTGGAAATCTATTTCCATAAAGATTTATAGCTTTGGAAGCTCTGAGGCAGTTCTACTCTCTGTCTTAAAGGTTTCCTATAAGTTGGAATCAACTCAACAGCAACAAGGGTTTTTTGTTTGTTTTGCTTTTTTTCTTTTTTTTAACACTATCAACTAACTTCACATAATTCACCTTTATAAAAGACTCAATGTGGCAACAGAATACACATTGTTACTATGTGCACACATTATATTTACAAAACAGATCATACTATGGGTCAAAATATGTAAAAGAATTCAAGTCATATGTATTAATGGTCCTAGAGAACTCTTAGACTTGATTTCTAATCAGCATTAAGTTGCAACCTCACTACCATTGTATTTCTATTTTATTTTGTGGTACCATTTCCTCACTTGCTTGCTGAAAGTGAAGAGGACTTAAAATACTTACTGATGAAGATCAAAGAACACAGCCTTCAGTATGGATTGCATCTCAATGTCAAGAAAACAAAAATCCTCACCACTGGACCAATAAATGACATTCTTATCAACAGAGAAAAGATTGAAGTTGTCAAGGACTTCAATTTTCTTGGATCAACCATCAACACTCATGGAAGCAGCAGTCAAGAAATCAAATGATATATTGCATTAGGAAAATCTGCTGCACAAGACGTTTTTAAAGTGTTGAAAAGCAAAGATATCCATTTGAGGACTAAGGTGTGCCTGACCCAAGCCATGATATTTTGAATAACCTCATATGCATGAAAAAGCTGGATAATGAATAAGTAAGACCATAGAAGAATTGATACATTTGAGTTATGGTGTTGGAGGAGAATATTAAAATTTCCATGGTCTGCCAAAAGAACAAACAGATCTGTGTTGGAAGAAGTGCAGCCAGAGTGCTCCTTGGAGGCCAGGATGGCCAGATTTTGTCTCTCATACTTTGGACATATTGTCAGGAGAGGCCATTCACTGGAGAAAGACATCATGTTTGGTAAGGTGGAGGGTCAGAGAAAAAGAGGAAGACCCCCAGCAAGATGGATTGGCAAAGTGGCAGCATCAATGGACTCAAGCGTGGTAATAATTGTGAGATTGGCCGAGGACTGGGCAGTGTTCCACTCTATTATACATATGGTCGCTATGAGTCGGTACCGACTCAATGGCACCTAACAACAACAACAAAATTTCTCTCACTTTGGAGTAAGAACTTGTGCAAAAAAAGTTAACATAACTAACCTGATTGCTAGCCTTTGAAACACCTACTTACATGATTGGACTTTGGTGGATATATGAGAATATGGGTTTCAAAAGTGTTCCCAGTTGCCAACACTTGCTTTACTTCCTGAAGTGTGAAATTTTGACATGTGCCAAGTAGAAGGTGCCTATGAGACCAGTACCCAATAAAAGCCTTGGGTACTGAGTACCTGATGAGCCTTCTGGATTGACAATATTTCACATGTATTGACACACTCATTGTTGTGGTAATTGAGTCCCTTGGAACAGAGGTCCCTTGGAAGCTTATACCTGGTTTCCCCTAAATTTTGCCTCATGTTCCTTTTCCCTTTGCTGATTTTTCTCTGTTTTTCTCTATAATAAATCATAGACATGAGTAGGACTATATGCTGAGTCCTTCAAGCAAATCATTGAATCTGAGGGTGGCCTTAGGAACCCATTGAAGACAACAGTCTAGCGAAGGCTGCCTGTCAATAGGAAAAGAGTCCTGTCAACAGTAAATAACATTGTTCTGTGTGTCTTTAAAGAAGGGGAATGGCGCAGAGATCTCAGAACTACACAGACTCCTCCTTGATACATTGCTACTGGATCGCCTAGTAACAGCTCCAAGAGAAGATGTATTTTCAGAGCACACCTTACCTAACATAGATGTAATTGAATATGAAATTTAAACCTAATCAACACATTGTTACCATGTTAGGAAGAATCTTAGTTATTAGGTGCCATTGGTCAGTTTTGACTCAGCCATCATATGTACAACAGAATAAAATACTTCACAATCCTCACAATTGTTACATTTGAGTCCACTGTTTGTCCCATTGTGTCAATATATTTCATTAGGGGTCTTCTTTTTTGTTAACTCTCCACTTTACTTCTCTAGGGACTGGTCCCTACTGATAATATGTGCAAAATATAAAAGACAAAGTCTCACCATCCTGGCTTCTAAGGAAAAATCTGGGTATATTTCCAAGACATATTTGTTTGTTATTCTAGTGGTCTATGGTACTTCAAACATTCCATTATGCAACATAATTTAAATGCATTGATTCTTCTGTGGTAGTCTTTATTCATTGCCCAATTTCCACACGCATATGAGGTAACTGAAAATAATCATGTTTTGGATCAGGAGCACCTTAGTCCTCAACCTGTATCTTTCTTCTTTAATCACTTTAAAGAGGTTTTGTGCAGTTGATTTCTCTAATGCAATACATCATTTGATTTCATGACTGTTCCTTTCATGACTGTTGACTGTGGATTCCAAGCAAAATTAAGTCTTAGACAGCTTCAATCTTTTCTCCATTTATCATGATGTTATTTATTGGTTCTTTCGTGAAGATTTGTGTTTTCTTTACATTGAAGCGCAATATATACTGAAGGCTGAAGTCTTCATTAGTAAGTATTTTAAGTACTCTTTGCTTTCAGCAAGCAAAGTTGTATCATATGCATATCGCAGGTTGTTAATGAGTTTTCTTCCAATCTTGATGCCAGATTCTTCTTCATATTATCCAGCTGTTTGGATTATTTGCTCAGCATACAGAATGACTATGTATGGCAAAATAATACAATCACACATTTCCTTATTTTAAACCATTAAGTGTTCCCTTGTTACGTTCTAATGACTGTCTTTTTAGCCTGTGTACAGGCTTCTCATGAGCACAATTAAGTGTTCATAACACTCATTCTTCTCAATACTAAAATATATTTTGTCATGATCCACACAGTTGAAACTTTTTCATAGTCAATAAAGCACAAATAAACGCCTTTCTGATTTTCCCTGCTTTTAACCAAGATCCATCTGACATCTACAATGATATCACTAGTTGTTCGATATTCTCTTCTGAATCTGGTTTGAACCTCTGGCAGTTCTTTCAATGTACTGTTGCAGCAGTTTTTGAATTGTTTTCAGCAATATTTTACTTGCATATGATATTAAGGTCATTGTCCAATGATTTCTGCATTCCATTGGGTCATCTCTCTCTTTAGAATGGGCACAAATATGGATCTCTTCCAATCAGTTGGCCATATAACTTTCCTCCAAATTTCTTGACATAGCTTAGTGAGCGCCTCCAGAGCTGCATTAGTTTGTTGAAAAATTTCAATTCATCTTCCATCAATTCCTGGAGCCTAGTTCTTTGCCATTGCCTTCAGTGCAGCTTGGTCTTCTTTCTTCAGTACCATGGGTTCTTGATCACATGCTACCTCTTGATATGGTTGAACATCAAATATTTATTTATGGTACAATGACTGTATTCCTTCCATCTTCTTTTTATTTGAAGTTTTATTGTGAATTCAGTGATAGTTTACATGGGAGAACATTGGTTTTACACTCATAGTTTCACTGCAATGGTTAGTCTCCTCTGTGCATCATCATTCAACAGTATTTGCTTCTATTCCCTCTGGTCTTTTGGTTTTTTGTTTTCTTTTGGATGTACACAAAACCACTCAGGAATATATAATCATTTAACAATCAAAGGACACATTCTGCAAGCCTGCCTCCTGGCCACCAGCACACAACCTTTCTCTTTCCATGAGTCTAGAGTCCTCAGCTGCTCTATTTTTCCATGTCCTCATCTCTGCCTACATCTCTGGTGTCAACACACTGCTTCTTTGGGTAGAAGCACATTCTGCTCTTGCTCTTCTCCCTTGATGGTCCTAGGATCCTCTGTTCCTGGACTGTAAGATTAACTACTCCCTGCTTTTTGTTACATAACTTCGACCTTTACTATTGTGAGAGTTGCAATTAGTAATGATAACAAATACTCACTATTGAATCATAAGAATCATATCCCCATATCATTTCACCAGACCCATCTAAACAAGATGAGAACTATTTATTGGGGATTCTACCTTCCCCCACACACTCTGAAACTAAACTCCCTCTTTGAAAACATGTAAGCCGGTCACTTCATGCCTTTATAGACAACCATCCCCCCATTTTAGGTAGGTAGCCAATGTCTAAGTTATCCCGTCCCTATCAAACCTATATACAGAGGGGATAGGATTGATACTTGATGTGAAGATTCGTTCTCTCTCACTTGGTATTTTGAGCTACTACATCCATAAGTATAGATCAAGTTCATCAAACTGTAGCAATTTACACTTGTTTCCTTTATCTAGAACTTTATTTATTT
>NW_006408632.1:9219181-9230959 GCF_000296735.1 Chrysochloris asiatica
AATCCTTCAATATTGCAGGTCGAGGCTTGAATTTTTTTCTTCAGTTTTTCAGCTTGATTGAAAAATGCTGAGTGTGTTCTTCCCTTTGGGTTTTCTAACTCTAGGTCTTTGTACATTTCATTTTAATACTTGAATATCTCTTCTTAAGTTGCCCTTCAAAATATTCTGTCTAACTCTTTTACCTTACTTCTTCCCTTTGCTTTAGCAGCTCTATGCTGGAGAGCTAATTTCAAAGTCTCTTCTGATATCCATTTTTGTCTCTTCTTACTTTCCTTTCTTTTTAATGACCTTTTTCTTTCTTCCTATATGGCTTCCTCAATATTATCCCACAACTCTTATGGTGTTTATTTATTAGTGTCTAATGCATCAAATCTGTTCCTGACATGGTCTCTAGATTCAGGTGGGATATGTTCAAAGTTATATTTTAGTTCTTATGGACTTGTTTTCATTTTCTTCAGCTTCAGCCTGAACTTGCATATAAGTAATTGATGGTCTGCTCCACACTCTGCCCTTGGTCTTGTTTTGGCTTATGATATGTAGCTTTTCCACCATCTCTTCTCATAGATATAGTCCATTTAATTCCTGTGTATTCCATTTGGTGAGGTCCATGTATATGCTAAACTTTTATGTTATTTTAAAAATGTATTTGCTATGAGGAAGTCATTGTTCTTATACAATTTTGTCATGCAACCTCCAGCATTTTTTCTATCACCAAAGTAATAGTTTCCAACTAGTGATCCTTCCTCTTTGTTTCCAGCATTCACATTCCAATCACTAGTAATTATCAATGAACCTAATGCATTCAACTGAATAGGTTTATAGAATTCTTCAATTTCATTATCACTGGCTTTAGTAATTGGTGCATACATATGAATAATAGTGGTACAAACTGGTTTTCTTATAGGTGTATGGATATTATCCTATTACAGACAGCCTTGTAATTCAATATAGATCTTGAAATGTCCTATTTGATGACAAGTGTGAGGCCAATTCTCTTGAATTTGTTATGCCTGGCACAGTAAACCATATATGATTGTCAGATTAAAAATGACTAATACCAGCTCAATTCTGCTCTATAATTCCTAGGATATAAATCTTTATGCATTCCATTTCAGTTTTTAAAATTGCAATTTTCCTAGATTCACACTTTGTACATTCCATGCTCTGATTATTAATGAATGTTTGCAGTTGCTTGTTTTCCTTTTTAATTGTAGCCTCTCAGCAACTGAAGATCCTGAAAGTTTTACCCCATTCATATTATCATGGTGAACACTGCTTTGAGGAGGCAGCTCTTCCAGAGTCATAGTCTAAGCGTCATTCAACTTAAGGGCCTTAACTTTTTGTGCTATATCTGACAATATTCTGCTGCTATTTTTGTTTTCAGTGGCTAACCATTCATAAATAGTCTGCCTCTCCTTCTTCCTAATCTTTCTTAGTCTGGAAACTTCTCTGAAAACTTTCCTACGTAAGTGAACCTGCTAGTATTTGAAACATCTGTGGCAAAGCTTCCAACATCACAGCAACATGCATGCCACCATATTATAACAATCTGACAGACTAGTGGTAGGTACGGAAGAATGTTGTTGTTGTTAAGTGCTGTCAAGTTGGTTCCTACCCGTAGCGACCATGTATAGGGTGTCCAAGGAGCGATTGGTGAGCTTGAACCGCTGACCTTGTGGTTCAGTCCAGCTCATTAATCCACAGCACCATACCAGGATACCAAAAGCAGCCTCTGAACTATATCCAGACTAACTAAAGTAACATTCTTTTTTTATATTTAATTTTGTTTTATTGAAGCATATTTAAAACTTTTTATTGTGAGTTGAGTGAAAGTTTAAAGAACAGAACATCAGTTCCATATTAACAAATTATACACTTTGTATCATTATAGTGATTGGAATTCAAAAAGTTAATGTTCTTTAATTAAAGTTTCTATATTTTATTGAGGAGTCCTGGTGTGGTGCTGTGTGTTAATGCATTGGACTACAAAGTCATTTGAACTAAAAGGTCGGTGGTTCAAGCTCACCACCAATTCCTCAGAAACCCTAAACAGGATCGCTATGGGTTGGAAGCAGCTCAATGGCACTTAACAACAAACTTTATTTAAGTGAATGCAATAAAAAAAGAAACCAAACCAAACAAACATCTCTTCAATCATGCTTGTAAAAGAAAGTTTTTTAACTGCGCACATGTATCTATAAGCATTTACAGTTCTGGAATGCTAATCCAGAATCTATACTTTACTGCAAATAACTGATCCATAAGTCTATTCATATAAAGACCTAAATACTACTTTTCTTCCAGGCAAAGAAGAGCAGTCGATGAGTTTAAGGTAGTGATCAAGAGATGACTATAGAGGGTGCAACCATCAATTAATGAGGGAGAAAATCTACTATGTGTCCAATACTGAGGGTTATACACATCATTTATGTGGTAATTTATATGTTGTGATTGCCCTATGTGGTAATTATTATAATACCCTTTTACAGATGCAGAAAATGAGATCCACATGTCAAGTTATTGAGTTTTACAGGGCATATAAATAGCAACCAAGGAAGAAGGCAAGCCAAGGTTTGTCTAATCCAAAGTCCATGTACGCACTGCATGTAGACAACCTCTACAACTAAGACACTGGCTGAAAGTGATCTGTGTGACCCCTAGCATATGACAAAGTATCTGTCAGGACCCAAAGAAATGCCCAATTTATTCAGAAAAAAACCAACTTATTGAAAAAATAAATGCAGGAAAAATGAGAAGTAGGAGTGAAGAACAAGGTAGAGATAAGAAGACAAAGATGGACTCAAATACTGGCACATGGTAGTGCCTCAAGTTGATTCTAAGTAACTCCATTGTCTGACTTTCAAGAGGAATAGTTTTCTGGTATTTGATAATGATAGAGATCCCTAGAACACATCCTTGGTAACTCTCATATCTTTTAGAGAAAAGATTCTCAACTCTTTCCCTCTCTTCCAGGCAGAAATGTCTGCGTTTGCAATCTACAGATAGGCCAATAAGGATCTCTTTTCCTACATATCTCTAGATTGGAATGGATTCTACCAATGACTTAGTTGAAATAAACAGCAATTTATCAAACATTAGGAACAAGTTCTAGATGTAGCTAAGTGAAAGGCATCTGTAGCGTTACACTGGACCTGGACTTACACAAGTTGAAAGAAACAACTATATATTGGCCTTGTTATAGCTCATCTATATTCAATAAGTAGAATCTCTGTTATCATAGTGGGTTATGAGTTGGACTTCTAACCACAAGGTCAGCAGTTTGAATCCACCAGCTGTCCCACAGGAGAAAGATTAGGCTTTCTGCTTCTGTAAAAATTCATAACTTCATTTCTCATCACAGCACTATTCAAAATAACAAGTAGATGGAGACAGTCTAAATGCCCATCAATGGAAGAGTGGATGAACAAACAATATTGATACATATATACAACGTAACACAATGCACTGTTGAAGAATAATGATGAGTCCACAAAGTACTTCATAACATGGACGAACCTGTTGTTGCTAGGTGCCATTGAGTCAGGACTGACTCATAGTGACCTTATGCACAGCAGAACAACAAAATGTCTGATCATGGGCCAACCTCACTATCGTTGCCACACTTGAGCCCATTGATGCTGCCACTTTGCCAATCCATCTTGCTGGGGGTCTTCCTTTTTGTCTCTGACTCTCCACATTACCAAACATGATATCCTTCTCCAGCGACTGTTCCCTCCTGACAATATGTCCGAAGTATGAGAGACGAAGTTTGGCGATCCTGGCCTCCAAGGAGTACTCTGGCTGCACTTCTTCCAACACAGATCTGTTGGTTCTTTTGGCAGCCCATGGCACTTTCAATATTCTCATCCAAGACCATAACTTAAATGCATCAATACTTCTATAGTCTTACTTAGTAACTATCCAACTTTCACATGTTTATGAAGCTATTGAAAATATCATGGCTTTGATTGGGCACATCTTAGTCCTCAAAGTGACATCTTTGCTCTTGGACACTTTAAGGAGGTCTTGCACTGATTTGCTTAATGCAATACACTGTTTGATTTCTTGACGGCTGCTTCCATCAGTGCTGATGGTTAATTTGAGCAAAATGACATTTTTGACAATTTCCATCTCTTCTCCACTTATATAGATGTTGTTTATTCTTCTCCCATGGCCGCTGTAATAAGTAAGGAGTCGGGCATCAAGCATGACCAGTCAGACAATTGGGGTTGCCCTCCAAGGGCTCCTTTTTAGGTTCCTGCCTCCATTCTCCAGATTAGACTTACAGAAAATCTAGGACCATGACATTGGGGAGTATAACTTGTAAAGGAGGATTTCAGTCCTTAAAGATCATTTAGTCCAATCAGGTTGCCTTTTATTTCAGCAAAAAAAACCTGTGAGCTACAAATGAGGTTATTACTGGAAATAAAAGAATAATTACTTCTTACATCGAGTGGAGCTTTACAGCTTCCAAAGCCCTTGCGTACCCATTATCTCAAGTACTAACAACAGGACAAATAAATAAAACCAAGAACTACCTTAAAGGGGGGGGGGGGCATTTTGAGTACAAAGACTGAACATCCAAGAAGAAAACAAAATAGAAATTTAGAAATATAAATCTATATCCATGGCTAAAGAGGAGAAACAAGTGGATCAAGAACGTGTAGAGCAAAGTAGCATACAAATTGGGGCAATCAATATGAATCACAAGAAAACCAAAGCTACAGATCAAAATCTAAGCCACACTGGCTAGTTCTGCAATAACCACTTCTGTCTCTGAATACAGAAGCAATGCTACTTCTCTGAGATAAATCATTGACACTAATTATCTGCAAAGATTTGGTGGACACAGAGCCTCTGCTTTCTTTAGGGAAACACAGCATTGTAAAAAGAAATCTTAACTAAAACAGCATGTTTGTTTCTGGTATGTATTTTCTAATTCTGACCTGAAGCATCTGTCTGGTGTGCACTCCATGAGCACACCCACCCCCATTCCAGGTATAAGTAACATTTACTGAGGGTCTGTGGTTCACACTGCTGAGCTCTCTTGTCTCTGAGCCTTGTCTCTGTAAAGCACTATGTAAACGCATGAGATCTTTGCTATTTTATTTGAAACAGTAATCTTATTTTTAGCTCTGAGCCTTCTTACTGGGATCAAGTGGAGAAGGGAAAACCTGATTGGACTGGGTTACTATTATGGACTGGTTTACGTAGAACAAGAAAGTCAGATTAATAGCAGAATTTTATCTCACCAGCTAATACTGATAAGCAGAGAGAACAAACTGCCCTTCCAGCATGGTGAGTGGGGTTTTTGAGAGTCACCAACTCACAAAATCAGGCTGCAAACCTCAAGATCGGCAACTTGAAACTACCAGCTGTTCCGCAGTGGAAAGATGAGGCTTTCTGCTCCCTTAACGATTTATAGCCTTGGAAACCCTGAACAGGATCGCTATGAGTCAGAACCGACTCCACGGCACATAACAATAACTCACAAAAATGTTTGTGCTAGGATACTTCTGCTTACCATAATTCAAACTCAAAAGTCAAATTTAATTTATTCAGGTGAAAGTGAGAGACTGGGCAGGTTGGAAATTAACCAGAAAACAAACTTGACTTATATGTAGGAAATGATTTTGTTCTTCAGCGTACATGCTGTTAATTCCATGTGACCTGAAGTCATTGGGAAATGAACTGTGTCTGTTGTCATTATTGTTCCGAGCCATCAAGTCAGTTCTGACTCATAGCAACCCTGTATAGGGTTTCCAAGAGCTCAAGACTGAATGGTGAGTTTAAACTCCTAACCTTGGAGTTAGCAGTCCGGTGTTTATCCTACCGAGTCACACCTATATTCCTAATAACTGAACCCAGTTTTATTATGAATATTGTAACAATATTGACAGTTTTAGATGGAGATATTTCTACAATTTTATGTTTCCTTACTTTTTTAGACCACATCTATTACATATATCTTTGTTCATTTTGGTTGTTCAAAAGTAAGAATTCAGGCTTACAGGCTTACCCTTTTGTTTACCTGTATCACTGTGACTGTTGACAGTGGAAGGTTTCTGCACAGATATTCCTTTCTCAAGCAATAGCCCTGGGTTTGGAAACATCTACTCATGTAGCTCTTATTCACATTTATTTTTGCACTGCTCACATATCGTTACCCTAGAGAGAGACTTTGTCTCTCATACTTTGGACATGTTATCAGGAGGGACCAGTCAGTTGAGAAGAACATTTGGGTGGGTAAATGGGGTCAGAAAATCTCCCAGTGACATGGACTGACACAGTGGCAGCAGTAATGAGCTCAAACATAACAATTGTGAGAGTAGTGTGGGACCTTGCAGTTCACAGGGTTACTTTGAGTCAGAACGTACTAAACAGCACCTACCAACAACAAGAAGAGAGACACCAAAGTAAGCTCTCTCCCTAGTTCTCGTACTTCAGAGAGCCCTATGTATCACAGAGAATAAAGTGAAAATACATTAATTACCTCAGGCACTCAGGACCCAGCACCCATTGCTGCTGTCGTACAATCAGGACTCTCGGGATGGCCACTGTTTCGGCACCAGGGAACATCTTCTCCATATCTTTTCCTCTTTGTTCTAACAGCAGGATGGAATGACGTCTCAATACTAGGAACTTCTGTGGGCTGTGCTGCTCCTGACATTGATACTCTCAAGCCTTCAAAGTGTAGAGAAGCTGAGCGTTGGAACTGCCTAACAAAAAGAATGGCTATATTAATGATCCTGTCAATTCCTTCTTCTTAGATAGCTTGATTTCCAAAGATTCTTGCAAAACTTGACTTTATAGCCCTGCTTAGCATATGCTCCATGCCTTTGTGGGGTCCCAAGTCATGGTTCCTAAGAGCTCATGATAAAGACCGGCGACATTCACAACAGTTGCATGGTGACTGGGGAACATTTGCAATACACAACCATTAATATTACTTTAAGTTTGTATATTTCTATCAAAGTAGGGGTAACATTCATAACGTTTTATGCTGAGCATTTAGCTTGGCAAGTTTAAGGATGCTAAATGCTAAAATTGAGAATAATTTTAATTTTATAAAAGTTAGATTTAATTACATTTTCAAAAATTAAATAGAAAATTCCAAGTTTATTTATATAACTTCAATGAATTTTTTTTTAATGATTGGTTAGAATTTATATCATGTTTTATTATCTTATAGCATTTGTTATAGCATATATACAAATGTTATAAGATAATAAAACCTCAAACATATGAACAGTGATAGGGAAGTTGGTAGTCATCCACCATGGGAGTTGACATCTTATGAACTCATCATGTTGCCTTTGTATGATGTGACACAAGGGTGAACATTAAAACCCTTTCCCACAAACCTATTATAGTGGCTGCAATTCCAAAATGCCTTTCATTGAGTTAGTGACAAGTCTCTCCTCAAAATGAAAATGTTCCATAGAAGATAACACAACAAAGATTCATCGTCCACTAAGCACTTGCATATATTTTTCCACTGGAACAGAGTTTGCTGGTTCCCTAGCAATATGTCCAAATATAGAATACATGATTTGGGGTGAAAGGTATAGATCACTAAGCACTTTTACATGGACAGGTACAGGAAAGTAAGGAAAATGAATGAGCAATACCTTGACATTTGGGCAAGAAGAACAGAAAGGGGTAGACAGTCATGATGGGTGAGGTGATTCTAAAGGAAAACAAACCGAAACAAAAAAGTTACTAACTATGGCAGCCCCACATATGCAAGAGTCAAATTCTACGTCACAGGGTTTTTTCTGAAGTGAAACATCATGCCTTTCTTCTGAAGAGTCTCTGGGTGCATTAGAACCTCCAATATTTCTTTAGCAGCCAAGCGTGTTAACTGTTTGCATCATTCAAGGACTTCAATGAAAATGCTACTACTTCTTTCTTGACTGGCCCACTTTCTTTCTTATTCACTCCATCTGGCTCGATGTTAGCCTAGGTTCCTCAAAGATGGTTCTGTTTTTAGCAGTTTGATACATCATCAAAAGGGTAAAGGATGACTCAGAAGTCCAAGGGTGTGGTTAAGTAGCAAAGACAGTGAGTGGTCATCTCCCCAGAAACGTCACTAGATTCTGGTGCCTCTGCCATGAATAACAAGACAAATACACTGCTGTGGAGTTCTCCCCTTCCTCAGATTAACAGCAGTTAAGTGCCATTAAGTCAGTTCTGACTCATAGTAACTCTGTTTAAGGTTTCCAAGGTGGGCTTGAACTGCTGACCTTGTGGTGTGCCACACCAGCAGTAGAACACACTTATTCAGATGATAAATTCACAAGAGCCCATTAGCTATACTTCTCAGAGTTTGGGAAGCAGATGCATGGTGTCACAGGAAGAATATTGAACTGAAAATAAAATCTGAGGTTTCATCAACTAAGACTTTCACTTGAGTAACTCACATATTTCTTTGTGCTTAGATTCCTTTTTTTTTTTGCCAAGACCAGCCCTGGTGATGCAGTGGGTTAGGCATTGGGCTGCTAACTGCAGGTTCAGAGGTTAAAACCCACCAGCCCCTCCATGAGAGAAAGATGAGGCTATCTGTTCCCATGAAGATTATAGTCTCAAAAATGCTATGGAGCAGTTCTCCTCTGTCCTATGGCTCACTATGGGCTGGACTTGACTCAGTGGCAATAGGTTTACTTTGGGGGTTTTCAGTGCAGCTTGGATTTCTTCCACTAATACCATCGATTCTTGATCATATGCTACCTCTGGAATGGTTGAACGTCAATCATTTCTTTTTAGTACAGCAATGGGTATTCTTTCCATCTTATGCTTTCTGCATCATTCAATTTTTGTCCATAGAATCCTTCAGTATTACAATCTGAACCTTGATGTTTTTCTTCAGTTCTTTCAGCTTGAGAAATGCCAAACATGCTCTCTTCCCTTTTGGTTTTATAACTCCAGGTCTTTACACATTTCATTATAAGCTTTACTTTATCTTCTCAAATCACACTTTGGAATCTTATGTTTCACTCTTTTACTTTATTTCTTTTTTTCACTTTAGCTTCTCTATGCTTTAGAGCAAGCTACAGAGTCTCTTCTGACATCTAGTTGTTTTCTTTCTTTCTTGTCTTTTTAATGGATTTCCAGTTTCTTCATGTATGATGTCCTTCTTGCCACCCTGCAACTCATCTGATCTTCGGTCATTAGTATTTAATGCATCAGATCTATTGAACACTAAATCTTGAGATGGTCTCTAAATTCAAGTGGTATATCCTAAAGTAATATTTGGCTCTAGTGAACTTGATTTCAGTTTCTTCAGCTTCTACCTGAATTTGCATATGAGCAATTGGTCTTTTCAACTGACAGCATTGGTGGAAAACAACACTGCGAGAACTGATGGAATAACTGGCATTGAAATGTCTCAGCAAACAGATGCAGCACTGGAGGCATTCATTCTTCAATGTCAGGAAATTGAGAAGATAGCTACCTGGCCAACCAACAGGAAGAGATCCTTATTTGTACCCATTCCAAAGAAAGGTGATCCAGCAAAATTCAGAAATCATCAAATATATCATATGCAAGTAAAATTTTGCTGAAGATACTTTTTAAATGATTGCAGCAGTACATTAACAGGAAATTGCAAGAAATTCAAGTGGGATTCATAGGAGAATATGAAGCAAGGAATTATATGGCTTACGTCAGATGGACTTTTACTGAAAACAAAAAATACCTGGAAGATGGTAACCTGTGTTTTACTGACTATAAAAAGGCATTTGACTGTATGGATCATAACAAATTATGTATAACATTATGAAGAATGGGGATTTCAGGACACTTAGTAGTGCTCAGGTGGAACCTGTACAAAGACCAAGAGACAGTTGTTTGAGTAGGCCAACAGCATACTATATGGCTTCAGTTAGAAAACATGTGGATCAGGGTTGGATCCTTTCACTTATTTATTTATTTTGTATGACCATTATCACAAGATATTAGTAATATTGTTGAAATTAATGTAAAAACACTAAAGTGTGCTTGATCCAAGCTTTTGAAATATGATGTTGACAAAGAATATTGCATACATGCTGGATTTCCAGAAGAAGTACAGTCAGTATGTTCCTTAGAAGTAAAGATGGTGAAATTCCTTAGACGTGAGGATGGTCTCATGTCCTTTGGATGTGTTATTACTAGGGATTAGTTTAGTAATGATTAGTAAGGCATAAAGATTATTAAAGTAGAGGGTCTGTGAAAAACAGAAAGACTCTCAATGAAATATTACATAGGGTCACCATGAGTCAGGACTGATTCGACAGCATCTGATAACAATTTCTTTCTACCTTTTTAACATAATGCAAAGAAGGTCTTGAAAGAACAGAATTTCAATTCCAATTCTAAAAGCACTGAGATCCAACACACAAAGAAAAAAACATAAGGCCAGTGGCCCACTAAGTAGGCATGTTCAGGATTTATGAGCTAATGAGTCAATGGAACATGGTATAACGCTATTGTTGTTAGCCCTAATTAACTTCTTGTTGTTGTTGTTAAGTACCATTGAGTCAGTTCTGACCCCTAACAATCCTTTATAGGACTTCTGAGGGGTGGCTGGTGGGTTTGAACTGAGGGGTGGCTGGTGTGGTTTATACTGACCTTGCAGTTCAGCACATTATCCTGAAGTGCCGGGCAGTTATTTTTTTGGCAAAATTAGTTTCTCTTACATTTATCCAAATAATCTGGACATAGCATATAGAACTCTGTACTCCTAAGACCTCAGAAGCGAAGATGAGAGATCTCACTCAGGTCTCACCTTTGGCAAGAATCAGTCTCCTCTGACTAGAATCTGCCCCCATAGAAGCATGGCTTTTGGATCCTACCACCTCACTTAGGCAAAAGCCCTTGATAATTTGGCATTCTGAACATTTGATCACTTGGTTTTATCACTAAATATATCATCTTGTAAAGAACCGTTGGCCATTGTTCCATCTATATAGTGGAGTTGCCACCATCTGCTTTCTTCTCTTATTCACAGGAAAGGCATGAGACTACATGAGGCAGTATGTGTGAAAGAGTCACTCTCTTTGCAGCACAGAGTGCTTGTTTGGTTCAAGCATCAACAGTAGACTAAGTCATATGGATGGAGTCTGGGTGTGGCACTGTGGGTTAATGTGCTGGACTGCAAAATCACTTTGAACTGCAAGGTTGGCAATTCAAGCTCACCAGCTGCTCCTTGGAAACTTTATACAGGGTTGCTGTGGGCCAGAACTGACTTGATGGCACTTAACAACAACACAACAAGACATATAGATGGCTCTAGAAAGAAAAGACAGTACAGAGTATGCCTTCAATGGGAATACTGAAATGACTGCGTAAACTACCTTCCTGGAATGGCCCTAGAAATAGTTGTTACTATTAAGTGCCATCAAGTCTGTTCCTACTCATAGTGACCTTGTATAGGGTTTCCAAGGATCTGCTGGTATGTTTAAACCTCTGACCTTGCAATTAGCAGTCCAGTGACTATTTGATAGCATCACATCAGAAGAAGGAGAAAATTGTGATTTCTTATATATTTAAATACCTTCATTTACTCCAGTGTGAACCACAGCTCCACATTCCAGACCCTCTTGGCATCCAAATGTTTTCTCAACCACATTTCTGTATTAAAATGGCTTCACTCTATGCCTATATCCCAAAGGCCATTGCTACGAAACAGATCGAATTTATGCATAAATTCACAAACTTACCCTTGTGAGGTAAACATATGTACCCTTTTAAAAATATTTGTTTATTTATTTGTGTGTGTGTGTATATATATATATA
>NW_006408632.1:9231140-9237649 GCF_000296735.1 Chrysochloris asiatica
GCAAAGGCTTTCTACTCTATGTGCAATGACAAACTATGGCTAACACTGTGAAGACTGGGTATTCCAGAACACTTAGTTGTGTTCATGAGGAAACTAAACATAGACCAAGAGGCAGTTGTTAGAATAGAACATGGGGTACCGCGTGGTTTCAAGAAAGGAAATGTATATGCCAGGGCTGGATCATTTCACCATGCTTATTCAATCTGTATGCTGAGCAAATAATCAAAGAAGCTGGATTATATGAAGAAGAACCCAGCATCAGAATTGAAGGAAGACTCATTAACAATCTGTGATATGCCAATGATATTGTTTGCTGAATGCGAAGGTGACTTAAAATACTAATGAAAATTAAAAACCTACAGCCTTCAGTATGGCTGTAAAGAAAACAAAAATCTTCACAACAGATCAGTAGATAACATCGTGATAAATGGAGGAAAGATTGAAGTTGTCAAAGACTTCATTTTGCTTGAATCCACAATCAACACTCATGGAAGCAGCAACCAGTAAATCAAATGACATATTGCATTAGGCAATTCTGCTGCATAAGACTTCTTTAAAGTGTTCAAGAGCAAAGATATCAGTTTGAAGGACTAAGGTGAACCTAACCCAAACCATGATATCTTCAGTGGCCTCATATGCTTGTGAAAGCTGAACAATGAAGACAGAAGACCATAGAAGAAGTAATGCTTTTGAGTTATGGTGCTAGAAAAAGAATATTAAAAGTACTGTAGACTGCCAGAAGAACAAACACATTTGTCATGGAAAAAGTACAGTCAGAATTTTCCTTAGAAACCAGGATAGGGAATCTTCTTATCTCATATGTCAGATAAGTTATCAGGAGAGACCTGTTTCTAAAGAAGGACATCATGCTTGGTAAAATGGAGGGAAAAAGACAAAGACCCTTCATGAGATGGATTGGCACAGTGGCAGCAGCCATGGGTTCAGGCATAACAACAATTGTGTGAGTGGCATGGTACCAGGCAGTGTTTCATTCTGTTGTACATGGGGTTTCACTATGGGTTTGAGCCAACTCAATTGCAACAAACAACTAACAATAACTGCAGTCACAACAACTAACACAATGCTGTCGTTGTTAAGTGTCGTTAAGCTGGTTCCAACTCATAGTAACCCTATCTAGGGCTTCCAAGGAGTGACTGATGGATTTCAGCCACCGACCTTGCAATTAGTAGTCCAGTTTTTATCCTACAGTGTAAACATCACCACTACTTGTCTCTAAATTTTTGTCATCACCCCAAATAGAAACTCTGTATCCAGTAAACAGTAACTCCCAAGAACTTGCCTTCTAATGGAACGTTGCCTTAACTCATAGTGGTGCCCCAAATTCAGGATTCCAGCTACGGAGGATGATGCATGGGCATTGACCTATGACTTTTTCCACCCAAATCAGAATTAACTAACCCATCACTGAAATGCTATTCCTTCCAAAAGACTTGTGATTTGGAGAGAAAGACAGCAACAGATCTGACAGAACTTTAGTCTTTCAAAGCACATCTTAGTTTAGTTAATGCTCAAGACAATTTAGATAAGTGAACATTATTATTAATGATTTTTAAGATTAATTATATATTTCACAGATGGAAAAATGGAGGCTTGTAAAAGTGAAGTACCGTCCTCTAGCCTATATAGGTAAAACCCAGATATGGACCCAAGCCTCTTATATCCCCAAAGATCCTAACCACTGTGCCTCTTAGAAGCAAAAATACCCTTTAGAACTCGTGCCCTTTGACATCATTTTCTTAGTAAAATCTTCAGGCCTGCAGAGCCGTTCTCGAGGTCTGAACTCTATGATATTATCCTTCTGCTTTGCTTTTACCATCTGGATTTATGAACCAAAGGCAGGGGAGGAAAGTTAATTCCAACTGTGACTTGTTTCACTTGATGCCTCTAATAGTTCACCCGTGCTTAATGGGTCTGTCTTTGTTGTGGGACCATAACAGGAGATGGAGGGGACATGGAAGGCAGGGAAAGAGAAAAATTGCAGCTGCAACTTTGAAACCAGGGGCAACGAGAAAATACCAAATGCAATTCTTCACTTCTAAAGCCTTTGGACAGTTCCATCTCTTGGCAAAGCAAGACCTAAAGCCTAGAATTATCCCTTCTGGGAGTTTATTCTTGATAATGGCTTTAGAGAGCTCTGTGAAACCTTTTAACTCGGCAACACCCTAGGTTATGTCCATCGGTCTTCTTTGCATCTATGTGTATTGGAGAGAACAAGAGAAAAAGATCAATTTTGCTCTCATTTGACAGATGAAGAAACTTATGATCCAGAGTTGTTAAGTGCCTTGCCTAAGGTCACACAGCTAGTAACTGAAAAAAATTGAGATTAAACCCCAAATAGCTGATTACCAGCCCTAGATTCTGTCCATATCCCCTGCAGCTTCTTAAAAGCCGCATGGCTCTTCATTTCACTCCTACATACTTACCCAGTAGTAAAATGTATATCCATATAAAAATTATGCATAATGTTCACAGCAACTTTACTAAGGAGTCACATCAACAGATAAGTGGATAAAAAAGAAAAGCATAGTATAACCATACAATGTAATATTAATCAGCAATAAAAGGAAGAACTAAATGGCGTCCTAGTATGCCACCATAGGATAAACACCTTCAAGGTTGGTTTGAACCACAAGCTTGGCAGTTCAAACTCATCAGCCGCTCTTCAGTAACCCTGTACAAGGTCACTATGAGTCAGAACTGCCTCAATGACACTTAACAACAACAACAACAAATTAACAACAGGAACTCAATGGGCTAAATAGGAAGTTTAGGAGAAAATGAGTTTATGCTAGTGGGGGAAAAGAGGATAAGAATTGTTAAACAACTTGAAAATGTAATCAATGTCACTGAATTATACACACAAAAACTGTTTAATTAGTGTATGCTTTTAAGTTCTCTTTCAACAACTAAAAAATGATAATTTTTTAAAAGGACAAAAGCTATATACATACCAATATGGATGAATAGTAAAATCATTATACTGAATGGAAGAAGTCAGATAAAAAGAGTTTCTGCTACGTGATTCCATTTATTAAAAACACCAACACCATGAAACTAATCTATAGTGATAGAAGCAGATCAGTGATTGGTTGCTCGGGAATAGGAGAAGGAACCATTGAGATAGGTGGGAAGGCTCCTCAATGGAGACAAGGAAACTTTTAGGAAGATAATTACGCATATTATCTTTTTGTGGTGATGTTTTCACATGTCAACACTTAACAGATTGTAAACTTTATGTTTCATTCATTGTACATCAACTACACCTCCACAAAGTTGTTTTAATAAACCATATGACTCCATTGGGAATATGGCAATTCAATTATTCCCCATCTAACCAAACTCCTACAGATTCTCTCCTTTCTTCATATTGCTACTAACTGCCATTGAGTCAATTCTGACTCATAATGACCCTGTATAGGGTTTCTGAGGAGAGACTAGTGGATTTGAACCTCTGACCTTTCAGTTCAAACTGACCTCGCCATCAGAGCTTTATCTTACAGTGCCACACAGGACTTCTTCCTTTGTTGCTGTTGTTAAGTCCCATTCCAATAGAGCTTGGTATACAAGAAGGTTGTGGCTGATGGGCTGGTAGAAGGGAATCTGGCCAGTACTGATGAATCACTATAAACACAGTATTAGTCTTTTTCTCTTCTTTATGGATACAAATTTAGGGTGATTGTATCTTTGCTCTAGGCAGAAAATTTCTTTTCCTGCCTGGGGCTCACTTAAAAAAAATAAACAGAAGCAGTTACCATTATTCTTCATATTAAATAAACCTTGTAAACATTTGTACTAGCGTTGCATATATAAGACAGATGTTCTAATTGTAGTACGCTGGTGTAGCACTGTAGGATCACCATTGGACTTCGAACCACAAGGTTGACAGTTCAAACCCACTAGCTGCTGCTCAGAAACGTGGTCGCTAAGAGTCAGAACTGGCTTGATGGCACTTAAAAACAAAAAACAAACAAACAAACAAAAACAAGCAGGGAAGGGATATGTAAGAGAGAGTGAATAAAAAATATAATAAAGAAGAAGTAGGTAGAGAGAGAGAAGAGAGGAGACCCCAGAGCTGGAGACAGCAGACTCAGAACCACAGAAGCGAAACTGCAAACATCCTGCTCACAAATCAACTCACACCACTGGGCTATGGCTCTGCCACTACATCTCCACAGAGACTTTTTTTTTTTTTTTTTTTGATGAATATTAAGAACACACACCAGGGCTACCCTGAGATGAGGGATGTTAGCGAGGATCTTTGTACCAATGAACTTGAAAAGAGGGCCCTCTTCAACTGGAATGGGAAGTGAATAAACTCTCACTTTTCCCTAAGAACCACGTTCCCCGGACCTGCTCATGAAAGAAAACTGAAATATATAGCAGGGCAAACATCCAATCTGTGACCCAAGAAGCATAACATTTGGATTGGATTGTCAAGAAGTAGGCTTACTGTCAAAGTTGGGGAAAAGGTTTCTGTCCCCTTATCTGAGTGAAGGAGACTCTGGATGATACAAATGATTGGTTTGCTACTAAGTGAAAGGTTGGTGGTTCAAATCCACTCAGAAGAAAAGCATTGAGATCTACTTAAAAAAAAAAAAAAAAATCACAGTAATTTAAGACTATGGATTCCAGCTCAATTTTGAAACACGTGAGTTGGAATAAATGTGATCTGAGCAAAGAGACAATCAATTTAAAGGTAGTGAACAAGGCTCTGCTCTGGGCTGTGCCCATGAACGAAGCAGTGCAGCTCTTGAGGAGCGAGTCCCTGGCAAGGAACTAGGGTCTTGCCTGAATACTGTCTATTATTGCCTGCTATTAATGACACAGTGTACCTCTCCATGACCCCTCAAAAAGCAGAAATGAGGCTCTGAGAACACAAGACATCATAGTGTTGAGGGGGATATAATTACCAACATGACTGGTACTCAAGGTGGTCACGTAGAAGAATCAAATAAAATCGCCTGGTGGTGTTCATTTAAAATGGTGTTGTTAAAGGCTGTCAAGTCAGTCCTGACTCACAGTGACCCTGTGTAGGGTTTCTAAGGAGCATTTGGTGGGTTTGAACCACTGACCTTGCATTTAGTAGTCCAGTGCTTATCCTACAGCATCACACCAGGACAAATAAATCTGAATCTCCTAGGGTGGTACCTGGCAATCTGTATTTCAATAAGTTCCCTAGGATAGTCATTATCCACCCCAATATTTCAAAATCTTTACAAATATTTTGGTAGATACAGCTGGGAACCTGTGTCTGTCTCAGGACATATCATTGTTGGATTTTCCTCAGTTTATAGGAAGGAAACAGGATGCCTCTCTATAAAATATCCGAGATCTTTCCTACCATGAATATTGTGGTACCTTGAATTTACTTGATGTGACTTTTCTATCCAGTGTCTTAATTCTCACCAAGTAAATGGGAGCACCATGTAAATAAGATATACAAGACTATGGATTGGTTAATTTTGCCATCCCAGTAGGTTTAAAAGGAACCATTTCAGAAGCAGGAACAGACGATTCCAGGACCATCAAGAAAGAACATGAATGGAGCTTGAGATCCCTACTAAGAAAAGCAGAAATAGCAGAGGTGGTGGCAGAGGTGGCCGCATGGAGAGACAGAGCAGCTGTTCTAGGCTCATGAACTGAGTAAATCTGAATGCCTATGAGGAGGAGGCTGGCTTGGAGAATGTGCCCTTTGAGCCCATTGGCTAAAGGAGCTTGGCAACACTTGCCAGAGCATGGCAGAGGCCACAGGACCACCAGAGGCCATGGTGAGAAGCTGAAGACACAAGTGAGACACACCTGCTGTATGGCAAACAAGAGGCTTTCCTGACTGGAGAATGGCTGCCTTCTGAGTTGTTTCTGATCCTGAACTGTTCCTTATTCCCTTCCCTAATGAACTCTGGTAAAGTAGTGATTACGAATAGTGCTGCAAACCTTATGGTCAGCAGTTCAAAACCACCAGCTGTTCCGTAGGAGAAAGAAAAGGCTTTCTGCTCTTGTAAAGATTTACAGTCTCGGAAACCCTGTACAGGGTTGCTATGAGTCAGAACTGACTCCACGGCACATAACCACCACACAAATAAAGCCCATAAACATGAGCATTGTCATCAGTTCAGTGTGGCCATTGCAATGAATTATTGAACACAGATGTGAAGGAGAAAGTGATGTTGGAGGGATGGTTGGTGTCAGAATAAGATAAAGAAGGTTGTAGGGTGGAGGCATGGCTGACCGCCACTTCATAGGAGTCAGACTTAGACCGATTTTGAGTTTGATTTTCTTTCTCCCTTGTGAAGTCAGAGGAAGTCAGACAAGACCCTCATACGGCTTTTGCAAATACTTCTCTCAAAAGGTTCCTTCTATGTATTTGTTGTTGTTACGTGCCATAGAGTTGGTAGCGACTCATAGCAACCTTATGCACAGCAGAATGAAACATTGCCCAGTCCTGGGCCAACCTCATTTTAATGGCCACACTTGAGTCCATCGATGCT
>NW_006408632.1:9246519-9247729 GCF_000296735.1 Chrysochloris asiatica
TGAACAAGAGGATGTAATCATAATAAATATCTATGCTCCCAATGAAAGAACCTCAAAATGAATAAAGCAAACTTTAATAAAATTGAAGAAAAAAATAGGCAATGCTACAGTAAGAGTAGGCGATTTTAATACACCAATTTTGATGGATGGAACAATAGTAAGAAAATCAATGAAGACACAGAAGAAGTAAACAACACAATCAACTGAATTGACCTCATCAACTTATACAGAGCACTCAACACAACAGAACAATATACATTCACATCTAGTACACACAGAACATTCTCCAGAATCGAGTCTATGTTAGGCAACAAAATAAGGCTCAAAAAAATGTAAAAACATCAAAATTCTAGAAAACATCTTTTCAGATTACAAAATAGAAATCAATAATAGGAAGATCAAGAGCAAATCAAATACATGGAAATCGAATGACACCCTGCTTAAAAGCTACTGGGTAGTATAGCAAATAAATAATGACATAAAAAAATTCCTCTAATCAAATGAGAACTGAAACTCAACATACCAAAACCTTTGGGACACAGAAAAAGCAGGGCTTCAATGGAAATTTAAATCAATAAATGCACATACCCAAAAAAGAAGGAAGAACAAAATCAACACATTAAAGCCATATATAACACAAAGAGAAAAACACCAGCAAAGAAAGCCTACCGCCACCAGAGGAAGAGAAATAATAAGGATTAGAGCAGAAATAAATAAATTAGTAAACAGAAAAATGAGAGAATCATCAGGACAAGAAGACGATTCTTTGAAAGGATTAATAAAATGTTCAGACCACTGAAAAGCCTAACAAAAGAAAGCAAAGAGAAGATGTAAACAACATGTAGAAGAAGCAATGTGGGTAATGTCACTACAGAACCAACGAAAATAAAAAGGATAAAAACAAAATTATATGAAGAGTTGTACCCCCACAAATTTGAAAATCTAGGAAAAATGGACAATTTTTTAGAAAAACATAACCTACGTAATTTAACACATAAGGAAGTATAAAACATGAACAGATCCAAAACAAGAGAAAAAAATGATTGGGTCATTGAAAAAAACTCCCCCCCAAAAAAGTCTGGGCCCAGATAGCATTAATGGTGAATTCTTCCAAACATTCAGAGAAAAGCTGGCACCAATTACCAATTCTACTAAAACTATTGTAGAACATAGGATGGAAGACACCTGAACATAGTTTATGAAGCAAGCA
>NW_006408632.1:9247829-9254770 GCF_000296735.1 Chrysochloris asiatica
GCTGCACTTCTTCCAAAACAGATCTGTTGGTTCTTTTAGCAGCCCATGGCATTTTCAATATTCTCCTCCAACACCATAACTCAAAGGCATCAATTCTTTTACAGTCTTCCTTATTCACTACCCAGCTTTCACGTGCATAAGGTTATTGAAAATACCATGGCTTGGGTCAGGTGCACCTTAGTCCTCAAGCTGACATCTTTGCTCCTCAACGCTTTAAAAAGGTCTTGTGCAGCAGATTTACCTAATGCAATACGTCGTTTGGTTACTTGACTGCTGCTTCCTTGAGTGTTGATGGTTGATCCAAGAAGAATGAAGTCCTCGACAACTTCAATCTTTTCTCCATTGATAAGAATTTTGTATATCGGTCCAGTGGTGAGTATATTTGTTTTCTTTACATATGTAGTACGTTACAATATATTTAATTAGTTATTGTTAAGTACTGTGGAGTAAGTACCAACTCATAAGCAACCCTGTATAGGGTTTTTGAGGAGTAACTGGTGGGTTTGAACTGCCAATCTTGTGGTTCACAGTCCAGTGCTTATTCTACAGTGCTACACCAGGAAAAGTATATAGGGAGGCAAGCAGGTAGAAGAACATGAGGTGAGCACTACATGCAGTGTAGTCCTCTTATCTCAATTCACTGCCATAACAACCCTGTAAGTTTGTCTTTTGTTTGCTGAGTATTCCTCCTGACCAAGATAGCCTCATTCAGTATAGAGTGCTGTGGTTACCAGGGTTCCAGACACCAGAGGTCATTAAAGAGGGTGTAAGTCCAGAAAATCATAAGCCTGTCCTTTCATAACATTTCCTCCTCAAAACTCTTTCCAACTTTCCCAGGATCCAAATGCTTGCCTTGGGTTCAACCACACCCACTGGTGATTCATAGTAAACCTTCCCTCCTTCTTGCTAACATGCTAGGCTAAAAAGTCACCCTACAGAGGACATGTAGTGATTTACACTCAGCCAAGATCTCTAGGGATTGGGGAAGAGACCCTGGGAAAGAAGAAAGTTGCACCTGTACCTGAGTCACTATAACCTGGAACGCAGCAGGACAAAACACAGCCTGTTGGGTCACGTCTACCCAGACTTTGAGGCAGGCATTTCCATAGCGTGTGTCATGTTATTTCAACCAGGTAGACCCAAATGTTTTGGCTGCATTTCTCAAAGCAAACTCTACCTCAAGCGCCATGTGAAGGTCCTGCTTCTTGAAAGGGAACAAACAAGTCATTTGCTCTTGTATCTTAGAACAACTGGGGCCCAGACCCAACAACCTAGTGACGAAAGATGATTATAGTCCACCTTGGAAGATAGGCTCCAGGCTTGGAAGCACCAATCTGTTTAAAGAGTGAGGCCTGAACTGAAAATATGGAGATTCCTCTGCTCATTACCTCTGTAGTTGTCTCTCTCTGCAAAATGGGCATAACCTATTGCCTTAGTTTAGCCCTCCCTGAAAGCAGACAGTGAAAGAAATAGTTGGATGAAGGAGCTGTATCGGAGAAGGTCGTAGTAGTTCAGCATAAGTTTTCACCTTTCATGTGGGAGACCCATGTTCAATTTCCATCCAATGCCACCTGTGTGCAGCACCAGTCACTGACATGGAGGCTTGTGAATGGCCTTGATGTTGAACAGAATTCAGTGGTATTTCCAGAGAACAGTGGGCTAGGAAAAAAGTCTTTGAGATCTACTTCTGAAAACCAACTTGATAGATCACAACTATCTGATCCCCTTGTGGATGAGGTTGCTGTGAGTCAGGAGCTGACTCAATGGTAGCTAAAACAACAGTGCACAGTTTATTTGAGACGGATCCCAGAAAACCAAGTGAGAAGGAAGAAAGTAAGATTTGGAAGAAAGAAGAGCTAGGAAAGTTCTCATAGTGGGCAACCAGACTCTACCTCATCAGTAACTTTCCTAGTATACATTTAGAATTGTCCTCCCAAAGGATGGAAGAACTGGGTGTTTATTTACTAACTCCTGGAGTCCTGGTGTGGTGCTGCTGATTAATGCGCTGGACTGCAAAGTCAGTTTGAACCAGAAAGGTATCATGGTTCAAGCTCACCAGTGGCTCCTCGGAAACCCTATACAGGGTCACTATGGGTCTAAACCGACTCGGCAGCACTTAACAGCAACAACAACCTCCCAGTAGCTGAAGATTGCCTCAGAAGGTATGAAGACCTTATTCTAAGCTGCCTAGTATATGGACTGAGAAAGCTTTTACATAGAAGGAAAAGCCCTCAAGTAGAGAAGCAGAGACACAGGGAAGCTTGTGGTGGGAAGTTGTTAGTGGATGTGGGGAAGGTTCACCAGAACTACTGCTGACCTTAAGAAATGGGACTCAGGAGATGGTTGGTGCACGAATACTCAGATGCACTTACTTTCCCCGTGGGTGCTATGAGAATTAAATGAGACAATGTATGAAACCCTTGTCACTGACACATAAATTCCTGCTAAAGAAAAGGCACTGATGACCATTATTATTAACTTTGGAATTCACGTCATATTCCCTAGGCTCTCCTCACTAGGTTAGGAGAACAAATGCCTCCCTCCTTTCTAGACTCAGATTGAAAATTCTTTGGGGCCATCACCTGCTCAGGCTGAGGTGTGGGTGAGCAGAGTGGCCCCTGGACACTTAGCCCTGTGGGACCACAAAGAATGTGGTCAGCCAGCAGCGCTGGCACAGCCTTTACTCTGCACATAGCCTGCTGCCTAGAGACCCAACTGGCTGAGAATTCACCCTACTTAATTGGTGAAGTCATCTTACCCTGGGCAGGAGCCTTTCCTAAATTCCCTTGTAATCTCTTGGCACTAACATCCTCAGATGTCCACAGCATTCTCAATTTATCTTCTACTGTTCAAATTCTGTGATGAGAACACTCCAGCCAAACAATGCAGAAATCCAGCCAAGGGGATGCCTTCAGGATTCACATGGAACTCATGGGATTAAACACAAGCTGAATCATAGACAATGACTATGTTTATTCAAATGGCCTTCATTTAGAAATCATAGAACCTGGAATTGGCAGGGACATAAGCTAGTGTGAAGCGTATACTCCTACTCTAGAGACAAGAAAAGTGACACCTATAAAAGTAAAGTGGTTTATCCAAGATCATTTACACCCACCTACAGCGTAGTGGTTACAAATCGGGATACGAGCCGCAAGGCCAGCAGTTCAAAACTACCAGCTGTTCCGCTGGAGAAAGATGAGGCTTTGTGCTCCCGTAAAGATTTACAGCCTTGGAAACCCTGTGCAGGGTCGCTATGAGTCGGAACCGACTCCATGACACTTAACAACAACAGTAACAACTGCCATCAAGTCAATTCTGGTTCCTCGTGATCCTTTTGGACAGAGTAGAAGTGCTCCATAGGGTTTCCAAAGCTATCCATCTTTACAGAAGCAGACTGCCTCCTCTTCCTAGTGTGGAGCACCTGGTAGATTCAGACTGCCCACTCTTCTGTTAGCAGCCCATTGCTAACCTACTGCACCACTAGGACTCCAGGGTCATGTAGATGGTCCTCATTTCTTTTGGGGAGCACTGTGGTTTCATATGATAAGCACTGGACTGCAAACCACAAGGTCCACAGCTTGAGCCCACCAGCTGCTCCTCTGGAGAAAGATGAAGTTTTTTGCTATTGCAAAGATTTAAAGCCTCAGAAACCCTTTATAGGGTCACTGTGACTCAGCACTGACTCAACGACACTTAACAACAACAGTAACTTCATGCTTTCAACGAACATTAATTAAGCATTTTTCCAGATGCTAGGAAAACAGCAGAGGACAAGACAGACAAGCTCTGTGACTTCAAGGAGATCACATTCTTGTGAAGAAGACATGGGAGAACAAGCAAAGGAAATAATTCATCTCAGATATAGTAAATAAATATGTGTGTTATATGTGTGGTGCTGTAGGATAAACACTGGACTGTTAACTACAAAGTTGACAGTTCAAACGTACCAGCTGCTCTCAAAAACCCTATACAGGGCCACTATGAGTAGGAACCGACTCAACAGCACACAGCAACAACAACAATAATATAAGAGTAAGTCTAAAAATTTTGCTACACAGTGAGACCTGAAATGGAGACAGAGAGGATGACACGGAGAGATGGAGTGGCTGAGGACTTGAGATCCAGGGAGGGAAGGGGGCTGTGTGCTGAGGACCACGAGGGGTGGGTGATGATGCATGGATGGGATGGTAACTATGGCAATGAAACGATGTATGATAGAATGAAAGTAAAACTAATGTTCCCCCCATGTAAATTATCACACAATAAAAAATTAAAAATTAAAAAAAAAAAAAATTTCGCTACAAAATAATAGACTCCTAAAATGTCCAGTCGCTGAAGAAGGATATCATGTTTGGTCAGAAAAAAAGAGGAAGACCCCCCAGCAAGATGGATTGGCAAAGTGGCAGCACCAATGGGCTCAAGTGTAGCAACAATTGTGAGGTTGACCCAGGATTGGGCAGTGTTTTGTTCTGCTGTGCATAGGGTCACTGTGAGTCGGTACCAACTCGATGGCACCTAACAAGAACAACAACAAAAGATATTTGTGGAAGGCGGCAAGATGGCAGACTAGGCAGCAGGTCTCTACAGACCCTCTACAACAAAAACACAGAAAACCAAATAAAACAGATACAGGTGATAGTCCTGGAACCCTGGCCTTTAGATGTAGATGAAAGGATAGATAAGTGTATTGAATGATTACTAGGTCAGTGAACTGAGCAGACATGGCAAAAAAAGGAGATGTGCTGGTGACCTGTGCAAGTAGACCAAGCCATCTTAAGATCTTGTGAGCAGCTTCTGAGACAAGAAAGCTCAGAAACATACCAGTTGGATTATTTTCTTGTTTCCCAGACTTCCCCAGTGAACAGAGGCATGACTTCCCCATTCCATGTACACCCCTACCAGAGCATCTACTCTCCCAGTGGTCAGAGTCTCACAGAGATAAGCATCATAGTTGTGAGTCTCATTACAGTGAGTAGAAAGCTATCCATACCACCCTTAGTGCCTAGATTCAAGTGAGCCCTGCTCCAAACCTGCAGAGCCAACACTCGACAGCCCTGAACTAGCCCTAACTGGGAAAACAGCTGAACAGATGTGTGGGGAGGATGAAGGGAAAGCAGACTGGAGATGTGTACCAGCCAGCCAGGCATGATGTGACCATCTTGAAATTTCAGGGGCATCTTTGAAGGCAAGAAGGTGGCAGATGTCACAGAGGTATACCACAGATTGGTGGAGAGAACGGTGTGAATTTGTTTTCTAGTACCTCGCATTTCCTGATGACCACCATAAACACTCCCAGAAAGCTCCTGCTCTCCGGACAGTCAGAGCTTTATCAAAGGGAATGGGAGCTAACAGCACCAACCCCAGATCCCTGGAGTCAGGTGTGACCTGCTTCTGATCTGCAGAGCTGATTCTACACAACCTGGACTCATGGGACCTCTCACCCCCGGCTGCCTTCAGGAATGGAAATACCCTACAGGGTTGAGAGTATTACCATCTCATCCTTTTCCTACCCATGACATGAAGTGCTTGACTGGCAGAAGACCCCAGAATTTTCTTCTCTGGGTCTGGCACTTGCCTGTTTTTGTTTGTTTCTTTCTTTGTTTGTTATTCTTTCTTCTCCCTCTTCCTCTTGTTACTCTCCCTTGCTTTATCCTTTCTGTCTCATCTTTATTTTTTAGGTTTTTTTTCTGCTTCTCTTTTCCAACCACTGAAGCTTCTTTCCTCATTGTTTTTCTTTACTACTCTCTGGTCTCTTTCCCTTTTACTCTTTCCTCTCTTGTGTTGAGTTCTTTTTAATTTTCTCTCTTTCATATTTTTTCACTCCCTCTTTTCTCTTTTTGGATTTTTTATTCTTTTACTAGCTGTTGCCTACTTTCTTTTTTCTTTACTATTATCTTTTTCTGCTATTGTTTGTTTTGCTTCTCTCTGGTGTGTGTGTTTTCTCTTCTTGAATTCCCCAACAGGAGACATCAACCATGCCCATGCAGCCAAGCCACAGCCTTATCCTCTACCAACCACTGGGCAGGAGCCACTACTAGCTGCTATATTAACAACCAATGTCAGCCAAGCCTATCCTAAACTGAGCAACATGAACAGCAAACAGAGAACAGTGCTAAAGCTTCCATCCCCTAATCATAACTAGCATTAGTCAGTTGGTGAGTGCCTAAAAATACATCAACATACAATTATCAACTTAATCTAAATACAACACAACCACAATGTCTCAGAAGCAGCAGACAATTTCTCTTCACACGAAGAAACAATACAGAGTGGCTCAAACACGTGACCAAGAGACCAAGCTAGAAAATACTTTTGAGGAACAAAGGGCATTGGAACTATCTTAAAAATATTTCAAGAGAATAATATTTAGGTACCTACCACCAGATGCTCCTCAGAAACTCTATACAGGGTTACTATGAGTTGGAACAGACTCAACAGCACTTCAACAACAAAAAGAAAAAAAGGAAGCTTTGAGGAAAAGACTACAGGAACAAACAAATAAAATAGGTAAAGGATTGGATAAATACAAAACCTGCAAAAAGATTAATATCAATATTGCAGAAATGGACAATCCACTGAAAGGACAGAGAAATAGATTTGAATCTGTTGTTGTTGTTAGGTGTTATCGAGTTGGCACCGACTCATAGCGACCCTATGCACAGCAGAACGAAACAATGTCCAAACCTGGGCCAACCCCACTACTGTTGCCACACTTGAGTCCATCAATGCTGCCACCTGGCCAATCATCTTGTTGAGGGTCTTCCTCTTTTTCTCTGACCCTCCACCTTAACAAACATGATATCCTTCTCTAGCGACTGTTCCCTCCTGATAACAAGTCTAAAGTATGAGAGACAAAGTTTGGCCATCTTGGCCTCTAAGGAGCACTCTGGCTGCACTTCTTCCAAAACAGACCTATTGGTTCTTTTGGCAGCCCATGG
>NW_006408632.1:9259221-9278118 GCF_000296735.1 Chrysochloris asiatica
AAAAATGGAATAAGGCCATCTACAAAAATAAACTCAAAGTGGGTTAAAACTTAGAATGATAAGGATCATCAAAGAGAAAATAGGGACAAACTTGGGGCTCTAAAACACGGCATAAATATACTGTCAAACATACCTAGAGACACACAAACAGTAGAAGAAAAAATAGATGACTGTAACCTCCTAAAAAGTAGACCCTTATGTACATCAAAAGATTTCATCCAAAAGAGTGAAAAGAGAGCCCACAGATTTTGGGAAAAAAATTTTTCATTGACATAATAGGCTGATTTTGCAGTCCAGGAGCAGAGATCTCTGGAACCATCAAGGGAGAAAAGCAAAGTGTGAGAACCGGTTAAGGGAGGCAGTGACACTAGGGATGGAGGCAAGAGACAATGATGTGGACAGAAGGAGCAGCTGGGGACTCTAGACTCAGGGGGGGAGAGGGGCTGTAGGCTGGTGGCCAGGGGGCAGGAGTGTGGGGTGTATACACTTTGGTTGTTTGATGATGCATGCAGGTGATTGTGATCATTGCAATGAAACAAAATACGATAAGATGAATGTAAAGATAATGTTCACCCATGTAAACTAATTCATAATTCACAATAAAAACTTTAAAAAAAAAAAAAAAAAAAGACATGTCAGACAAGGGTCAAGTCTCTAAAATATATAGAAAAGTATAAAACCTCTACAAGAAAAAGACAGACAAACCAATTAAAAAATGGGCAGAGGATATGAACAGACACTTCACCAAGGAAGACATTCAATCAGCCATCAAACATATGAAGAAGTGTTCATGATCATTAGCCATTAGGAAGATACAAAAGAAAACAATAAGGAGATATCATCTCAACCCAGCATTAATAGCAACGTTCACAAAAGCAAAAAACAACAAATGCTGGAAAGGATGTGAAGAGACTGGGACTCTTCTACATTGCTGGTGGGATTGTAAAATGGTTCAACCACTGCGGAAAAGAGTGTGGCACAGCCTCAAAAAGTTGGAAATAGAAATAATGTATGACTAAGCAATCTCTCTTGGCATATGCCCTAAAGAAATAAGAGCCAATACATGAGTAGATGTATGCATACTGATGTTCATTGCAGCATTATTCACAATAACAAAAGATGGAGACAGCCTAAATGCTCATCAGTGAAAGAATGGAGAATCAAACTTTGGCACATACATACATTGGAATACTTGAAAAATTACGATGAATCTGTGAAACACCTCATAACATGCATGAACCTGGTGGACAATGCTGAATGAAATTAGTCAATCACAAAAAGGTCAAATAATGTATGAGGCCACTATTGTATAAACTCAAGAATAGGATTTAATGCTAAAAGAAATATTATTTGATGGTTACCAGGCATGGGAGGGAAGGGAGAGTAATTCATTGGGTAAAAGGTAGACTCATGTTAAATAGAGTGATATGAAGGCAATATACAAGAAGAGGGAAGTTGGCAGAAGAATAATGAAGACAAATGAAGACACAGGGAGGTATGTAAGGGTTAAATGGGTTAAGGGTACACAATATTAGATACACAGCCCTGTATTCTGTGCATAGATGCATTGACAGATACACTGGCTGAATGGGTATGGGCAGAAGAGTGGGAGTATACACACAGATATGTAAGAGTTTGAAAGAGAATATATGTATTTGAGTATTTACCTTTGTTACAGCTATGTGGTAGAGCTAACAGTGGGCAAAATAATGAAAATTTCTTAGATATTATCAAACATCTTAAGGCAGTGAATTGCTGGGCCTGAGGACTCAGGACTATAGTCTCAGGGGACACCATGGTGAATTCATACAACATAGTTCACAAAGGAAATGCTCTGCATCCTACCTTGGTGAGTAACGTGTGGGATCTTAAAAGCTCATGAACAGCAATCGAAGGTGACACTATTTGTCTCTCCATGTATGGAAGAAAGAAGAGTGATGAATATTGAAGACACTTGGAATCAACTAGTCCAATGGACCAATCAATGGAGCAGGTGAATTTCAGTCTCATGAATGTGAGCCAAGAACTAGATGGTTCCTGGCTACCACTACAAACTGCTCTGAAAGGGATCACATTAGAAGGTCCCAAATAGAATGATTCAAACTGTAGAACAAAACTCAACATTATATTTAAAAAAAAAAAGACAAAGACTGGGCTTACTGGTCAGAAAGACATTGAAAGAACCCAAGACAATGGCCCTCAACTGCTCTTCAAATCTGGAAAGGAACTCGTCCTCATGGCCCAGTTTTCAGACAAGCAGTAGATAGGTATATAAAGGGACAACAACACTAGTAAGGTATGCTCACCATGGAATGCTCAATCATTTAAGATAAAAAGGGCAACATTTACCTAAGGACAAATTGAGAAGGAATGGGAAGGAGGGTGGAATGGAAATAGGATACACAAAGAGGAAGTGAGATAATGTTGAACAGAAGGGATTGTGATCATTGAGATAAAACACAGGTTACGATTTGTTGAATGTCAAACTGATGATCTTATCAGTAAGCTTTCACTCAATTCACAATAAAAAGTTTTAAAAAATAATAGACTCTGTTATTAAACAAACTGTAAAACTTGTTTCTTGACATATCCTCTGTCCAGGTCATATTCTTCTGGAAGCAGTGTTCCCATCTCTCTAACTCTTCCCCCAAAGAATTCTGTGCTGTTTAGTTTATTGTTGTCATTGTTGATAAGTGCTGTCAAGCTGGTGGCAACCCATAGTTACCTCGTAAAGGGTTTCTAAGAAATGACTAATGGACTTGAACTGCTAATCTTATGGTCTACATTTCAGTGTTTATCCTCCAGTGCCACACCAGGAGTCTTTTGATTTATACTATATCCAAATGGCAGTTTGGGCATCCTTTAGAGACTCATATTGTGTTCCTTTGGAATAATCTTTGAGTTTGGAAAACAAAAAGAAGTCTACTGGGGCAAGATCAAGGCTGTAGGATGGAAGTGATAAGGTTTCCCAAAGAAATTCTCATAGGACAGTCTTTAGCATCCTTGAAGAATGAGCAAGTACATTATCATAATGGGGAAAAAATCCTCTGCACAATTTTCCTGGTCTTTTTCTCAACAAGACAGTTTTCAATTTTCTCAAAACTTCTTCCAAATAAGCCCCTGTAATCATTCTGTGTCCTTCTAGAAAATCTATCAAGATTATCCCTTTAGAGTCCCAGAAAATTGTTGTCGCAGCCTTCTGAGCTGACCTCTCACTGTTTTGATTGGACCTTTTTTTTGGGGGGGGTTGCACCCTAGTGAGATTGTTTCTGCTCTTCTTGTTAAGTGTCCTGGAGTCAGTTCCAACTCATACTAACCCCATTTCTGAGGAGTGACTTACGGGTTTGGACTGTCAACTTTGTGGTTAACAGACCAGTGTTTATCCTACAGCACCACACTAATGTAATTCTGAGAGAACTTACCTGCAGCTATCTACTGATCGCAGAGACATGCTTAAACACATTCTATTTGGAATAAATTCACATGAAACTTTTGTATCGACTTTCTTACAGTTAAAATATAAGCATATTTATAAATATATTGGTTAATATATTTATTAATATTGATAAATAAAATATAAATCAGTATATTGCAGATAGTGATTTGTGCTATAGAGAAAATAAAACAGGCTGAGATTGGAACCAATGACGGGGGGGGGGACATTATTTTAAATAGAGTCGCTAGGGGAAGCTCTCTTAGAGAGACACATCTGGGTACTTTTGGATTAGAAAGCATGACTATGTGAAGATCTGGGGAAAGAGCCCTTGAGATGAGGCTACGGTAGGTGTGAAGGTCCCAATGTGGAAAGGACCTGGAACATCATAGAAATAAGACAGGACCAGTAGTGGCTAGATCATGGTAGACTTGAGATTAAGGTAAAGTGAGAGGGGCTGTCAGAGTCCATTCAGGAGGCCAAGCATACAGGTACAGATACATGTGGACGAATACATTTCATCATGGTCATATAAATGGATTCTCACATTCTCATCCAATTTTTGTTTGTGAAGGGATCTAAGAAGTGAGGTCATCAGCATAAACAGAGGAAGGAAGTGTGTTGATGTATGGAAGAAAGTGAATTGAAATTGTCTTCTTGACGAAAAGGCAAGTGAATTTATGAAGGCAATGTGGTAAAGTTGCGGTACTATGATTTGTCATCAAAAATTGAAAATCGGCAGGGTTGAGTATTTTTCTCAAGTACATTTAACTACTCAGGTGTGGGCCCAATGTCAGCACAGTGCTGGGCATAACCAGGATTGAGGTATTGACAGAAGAATTCAATGGAGGAGAGTGTAGGAGAACTTGAGACAGACCTGAGATCTAAACCAGAAAGGATGATAAACAAAATCCATTGCCATTGAATCGATTCCAACTCGTTGTTATTGTTAGGTGCCATCCAGTCAGTATCAGCTTATAGCGACCCAATGTACAACAGAAAGGAACACTACTTGGTGCCATGCCAACCTCATAATCATCGCTATGCTTGAGCTGAAGGCTGTTATCACTATGCCAACCCATCTCATTGAGGGTCTTCCCTTTTTGTACTCCAAATAAGATATCCTTTTCCAAGGACTGGTCCCTCCTGATAAAATGTTCAAAGTATGAGAGATGAAGTCTCGCCATCTTGGCTTCTAAGGAGCATTCTGGCTGTACTTTATCCAACACAGACTGGTTTGTTCTTTTGGCAGTCAGTGGTACTTTTAATATTCTCCTCCAACACCATAACTTAAATGAAACAATTCTTCAACAGTCTTCCTTATTCACTGTCCAGTTTTCACATTCATTTTCCAACTCACAGTGACCCTACACAGGACAGAGTAGGACTGCTTCTTATAGTTCCCAAGACTGTAAATCTTTAAGGAAGCAAACAGCTTCATTTTTCTCCTGCTAGGCAGCTAATGGTAGCGTAGTGGTTATGAATTGGGCTGTGAACCTCAAGGTCAGCAGTTCAAAACTACCAGCTGTTCTGCGGGAGAAAGATGAGGCTTTCTGCTTCTGTAAAGATTTACAGCCTTGAAAACCCTGTACAGGGTCACTATGAGTCAGAACTGATGGGTTTGAACTTCCGGTTAACAGTCCAATGCATGGCCCACAGTGCCAACAGGACTCCTGAAGAGAATGAGAGAAAGTGAAAAGGCAATAAGATCAGTGGATCAAGGTCCTATTGGGGTTGAAGAATTGTTGAAGTGGAGATGCTAAAAAATCAGAAGATAGTATTCAGAAAGGAGAGGCTCAAAATTAAGATTGTAGGGATTGAAGAGTTATAGGTATTAACATGAACTAAGGTAAAATCTTGGAAACAAGTGGTACATACTATCAGCCCCTACATGATAGAGTCAGAATGAGGGGTACAAAAGGATATTATGGAAATATTTGACAGGATTCTTGGCCTGCATGAATATAAAATGGAGTTGGCAAAATAGAGCCCATAAGCTGGCTAACACTAGCCAAGAATGTCACATTGAGTAATGGTACCATCTTAACTTCATATGAGAATTGAAGTTTATATACAGCTTCCATGAATGTTCTCTCTGTGGCGGCTAGTATATTATCCTTATTTTGTAAATGAGGACATGGAGGCTTGAAGAAACAAAGTACCTTGCCCAAAGCCCAACCGTCAAAACAAGGCAAAAATAAACGGCTCCAATACTCTTGACTAAACCACACAGTCTGACACAGTATCATTAGATCATAGTCAATGAGGTCAGACCATTAGGATTCAAATACCAGCTCCCCACTTTCTAGTTAAATAACCTTGAACAAATTGCTTACTCCTACTGTGTTTCAAATTTCTATCCTGTAAAATGGGGACAATATAGTACCTACTGGTGTGGCAGTGTGGGCTAATGCATCAGACTGCAAAGTCTTTTGAACTGCAAGGTCGGTGGTTCAAGTTCACCAGCTGCTCCTTGGAAATCCTATACACGGACATTATGAGTCGGAATTGACTCAATTGCGCTTAACAACAGCAGCAGAAGCAAGGTCTTAAGTACTTTTCAAACTTTCTTTTACTTAGTTCTAGCATTGTTGTTGTTAAGTACCATTGAGTAGGTTCCTACTCATAGTGACCCTGTATAGAGTTTCTGAGGCACAGCTGGTAGTTTGAACCACTGACCTTGCAGTTCAAATCGACCTTGAGGTCAAGTGCTTATTTTACAGCACCGCACCAGGACGTGTCAGATGTCACTATAATAAAGTGAGGAGTCTTATTCTGCCTGCTGTACTGCTAATTCCCCACCAAAGGAGAATTGGTTCTGACTTATCCAGCCCATATAGCGTCTCTGAGGAGCGGCTGGTGGGTTTGAACCATGGACCTTATTGGTAACAGTCCAGTGCTTATCCTAAGTGACACACCATGACTCCACTGTAATCTCTGGGTGGTGCAAAAAGCTGCTTAACTGTTAACCAAAAGTTTGGAGGTTTGACTCCACCCAGAGACACCTCAGAAGGAAGATCTGGCATCTATTTCCAAAAGATCAGTCACTGAAAACCCTATGGTACACAGTTCTACTCTGACACACATGGAGGCACCATGAGTCAGAGTCGATTTGATGGCAACTAGATGAATCATGTCCCCATTGTCAGATGCTTCCTTGGAAAATCAAAGAATACTGCCTACCCTTTCCACTCTCTGTTTTCTTCTTCTTGGATGCCATCTCATAGAAGACTGGGGACTTGAGTGAGCTGCTAAAGGGTTACTTGGGAGTGTAAGGCTTAGAACTGTGGGAAGAGAACGTGTCATATGGGTTAACAGCATGAGCAAGAACCTGGAAGCGTACGCATGACACAGTGAGAAGACCAGTTCCAAGAAAGAATGAGCACGGAGAGGCACTGGGACTCGGGAGAACTAAACTAGTCCAAGCATTTGTACTTTCTCAAGCTACTGTCCTCTGCCAAATACTTCCAGGGAAAACAGAGTATGGCTACCTGCTCACACCCTCCTGTCTGCTTCTATTTTGGTGCCCTCCGTTAGAGCAGGAAGCCATTCCACGTAAATATTGAGCCCAAAATAAGCGATCTGTCTCTGTCTCCTTAAGCACCAAGTCCATCAGAAGTTATGGAAGTATCGGGGCAACTGGAGTAAGGAGCTTCTGATCTCACTTTAAATCCAACATCCATTTTAATGTCATGTATTCTCCACCCCCAACTTGGAAGTGAAGATAACCAGTGTGTGACAATAATGTTGGGTGTCACTTGAATGAGTAGGTTCTGGATGACAGTAGGCACTTTGTACTTAACCTAGCAGTAGCTATTAAAGACTTTTCAGAATAATGAGTGATTTCATTCATCTTCTATATAGCAAGAAGAATATTCAGATGTGATTACAAATAACAACAAACAAAACAAAACCAAAAAAGACCTCAGATATTAATGGCCCCATTGAAGAAGAAAAAAAAAAGGATGCTTCTTTCAGACCTGCCACCAGGGTCCTCAGGTTTCGTTGAGACATAGCAAGTGTGGTCTGTCTTTATCCCACCAGCAACATCACTCTTCCAGAACTGCCTACCCTGAAGTTGTTGAGCTCCCAAAATATTGTCACCTAGGCAACAACAGCTGTACCCTTTGTGACAATCTCCACACTGACAACATGAGACCCACCCAAAAGAAACCTTCCCTAAAAGGGAGCCCAAATTCATAGAGAACCACTTATGGCATTTCTTTGATGTGTTTGGCATTGAATAAAACAAATATAGTTTCTGACCTCCCAAAGCTAGCATGGAAGACAGATGTCAAATTCATAATCCCAATAAAATATGGTAAATGCTATGGTCTGGGCAGTACAGGTTGTACAAGCAGTACCCAGCAAGGAGGAACCTAACCTAGTCTGGGGTCAGGAACAGGTCAGGACACATCTAAACTCAAAGACCGAGTGCTGATTGCTAACATTCACTGCATGCAGGCACACGTACACATAGACAGAGAAGCATATACATCATCCCAGAAAATGATAAAGCCTATATTTCAGAGCTTCAGCAAATCTTTAAGAAGGTAACTTACTAAGCACTTAAGTAGACGAGAAGCACCAGGAGGGAGTCTTGCTTCAGATCTGCCAGTACCTCGCTGTGCAAACTTGGGTCAAATACTCAACCTCTTAAAGTCTCACTCATCAGACTTATAATTTGTTGTTGTTGTTAAGTGCCGTCGAGTCGTTTCCGACCCATAGCGACCCTGTACAGGGTTTCCAAGGCTGTAAATCTTACAACCCTGTACAGGGTTTCCAAGGCTGTTCCGCGGGAGAAAGCCTCATCTTTCTCCCGCGGAACAGCTGGTAGTTTCGAACCGCTGGCCTTTTAAGGTTTGCAGCCCGATTCGTAACCACTACGCTACCAGAGCTCCTTAGACTTATAAATAAGGGGATTTAACTAGATGATCCTTCATACAGTAGCATTATGTCAAATATGAAAAAGTTTTATTTTGTTGATAAGAAAATAACTTTGTCACTGTGACTTCCAAAAGTCACCCATTCAGCATGCATGGTGACTGAGAACAGTGTCAGCCTGGCCAGAAAGGCATCAGTGACCAACCGAGTTATTCCAGCCCATTACTCCCAATCCACCAGGCAACACACGCACATTAGAGGAGAAATCATTAGCGGGACCACCT
Source organism: Chrysochloris asiatica (assembly GCF_000296735.1). NCBI lineage: Eukaryota > Metazoa > Chordata > Mammalia > Afrosoricida > Chrysochloridae > Chrysochloris > Chrysochloris asiatica. The sequence goes on from NW_006408632.1 coordinate 9,267,823, forward strand.
TGGACATTTGTCCATTAACAAACACTCTTACCAATGATTCAGAAGAGACTGTTTTAGAAGCGGGGAGTTAGAAAATAAGCAACTATAGGAATCAAGAAATTGTAGCAAAGCAGGAGACAAGCGTTTTCCTTTAAGGCTTCAGAGATTGTACACAGCAACATTCACTCCCTTTTGTTTTCATGTTTTCTTTATTTTATCTTAACAATATTATCTGACATAATAGGACTTATAGAGGAGTCCTAGTGTGGTGCTGTGGGTTAATGCGCTAGATTGCAAAGTCGGTTTGAACTGCAAGGTCAGTGGTTCAAGCTCACCAGCTGTGCCTAGGAAATCCTATACAAAGTCGCTATGAGTCAACAGCACTTACAACAACAACGAAGATATATGTGTGTGTGTGTGTAAATTATAAACCATATAATGAATATTTGTGAGTCCTCATTCCATTAAAAAGTTAAAATAGTACACTTAACTTGTCTCTACCTACAGGACTGCAAACCACAAAGTTGGCAGTTTGAGCCCACCAGTCACTATGGAGGAGAAAGATGATGCTTTCTGCTCCTGCAAATATTTAAAACGTCTCAGAAACCCTATAGAGGCTTGCTACAAATTGGAACCAATTCAACAACAACCAATCTCCTCTCTTTGCTACCTTCCTCTTCTCCTCCATATATTATCACAATCCTAACTTTTATGACTTTTTATTTTTAACTTTTTTATTGTGGCAAATACTTGTATGTATGTAATATATCATTTGACATTTCAACAATCTTCCGGTGTATAGTTTAGGCATTAATTATGTTCATTGTGTTGTTCAACAATCACCCTTCATCATACCCAAATGATACCAACAACTTTCATAGAAGTTTAGTGTTCCCTAAACACTGATACTTCCTTTCCTTGCTTTTGCTCCTTTTGATTGTATAGTTTTGCTATAAATGCATGTACGTTTAGCAATGTGTTATTTAGTTATGTTTGATTTTGAGTATAGGTTATCCCCAGGTTATAAATGAGAGCCATGTCTTTGAAGTCAAAATTGCAGGTAGCAAAACAGGTGCATATGATTCTTATTTAGCCTTACTGTGCTTCAGTGCAAGAAAAGGCTTAAAGTATTTTCCATTATTTAAAAGCTGCACATAAACACAAGTGAAGATGACTGTGGTGAATAATTTGTCGCCAGTAGGGGTTAGTAGCATAGTGGTTACGAATCCAGCTGCTAACCTCAGGGTCAGCAGTTCGAAACTACCAGCTGTTCCATGGGAGAAAGATGAGGCTTTCTGCTCCTATAAAGATTTACAGCCTCGGAAACCCTGTACAGGATCGCTATAAGCCAGAACCAACTCCACGCACATAACCACCACCACTAGGGGTTGGTTGGATTGTTTAAAGTGAGTACAAACTTTCCAACCAGTAAAGGGCAAGTAAGAGTTGTCCGTTAATTGGACATTCATAGCTAGAAAACTGTCTGTATTACAAAAATGATACCATACTCTATGTGATCTAGAATTTCTGGTTTGCATTCCACTTTATATTTGCAGGACTCACCCATGTTGTAGCATATATTGTATTAAATTGTATACCACAGTATATTTATCCAATTTCTTGTTGATGGACATTTCCTTCAAAATCTTTATTATGAGAAGGGCAGCTGTGAAAATTCCTACATGTGCAAAAATTTTACAGAATGGGTTTGCAAGATCACATGATGTGAAAATGTTCACCTTATGAATTAGTACCAAATTGTTTCCCAATATTATTGTGCCATTCTTGTTGTTGTTAAATGTCATTTAGTTGGTTCTGTACAGGGTTTCCAAAAAGCAGCTGGTGGATTTCAACTGCTGACCTTGTGGTTCACAGCACAGTGTTTATACTACAACATCATACCAAAAGTACAATTATGCCACTACTGATATAAAAATTTAAAAAACAAACAGAAGCAATTTGGAAGGATGTACATTGACAAAATATATATTACCTGGTGTGGTGCTGTGATTTAATGCGTTGGACTGCAAAGTCGGTTTGAATTGCAAGGTCAGCAGTTCAATATCACCAGCTGCTCATAGGAACCCTATACAAGATATCTATGATTTGGAACTGACTTGATGGCACTTAACAACAACAACAACAATGGTACAATCAGTAGTATTTTTAAAATATAGATCTAATTTCTCCCAAATTTGATTTTGCTTGATTTCTTAATTTTTTGCCAATCTGTGGGGAAAAAATGTGGTCTTCATGTGGTGCTATATGATAAACACTGGACTCATAACCACAAGATCAATGGTTCAAACCCATCAGCTGTTGTTGTTGTTAGGTGTCATCATGTCAGTACTGACTCATAGAGACCCTATGAACAACAGAGCAAAACATTGCCTGGTCCTGGGCCAACCTCACAATTGTTGCCACACTTGAGCCCATTGATGCTGCCACTTGGCCAATCCATCTGACTGGGGGTCTTCCTCTTTTTCTCTGACCCTCCACCTTACAAAACATGATATCCTTCTCTAGTGACTGGTCCCTCCTGACACTATGTCTAAAATATGAGAGATGAAGTTTAGCCATCCTGGCTAAACATTCTGGCTGTACTTCTTCCAACACAGATTTGTTGGTTCTCTTGGCAGCCCATGGCACTTTCAATATTCTCCTCCAACCCCATAACTCAAATGCATCAATTCTGTATGGTCTTCCTTATTCACTGTCCAGCTTTCACATGAATATGAGGTTATTATTAAAAATACCATGGATTGGGTCAGGTGCACCTTAGTCCTCAAGCTGACATCTTTGCTCTTAAACTCTTTAAAAAGGTCTTGTACACCAGATTGGCCTAATGCAATATGCCATTTGATTTCTTGACTGCTACTTCCATGAGTGTTGATGGTTGATCCAAGAAGAATGAAGTCCTTGACAACGTTAATCTTTTCTCTGTTGAGAAGAATGTTGTTTATTGGTCCAGTGGTCAGGATTTTTGTTTTCTTTACATTGAGATGCAATCCATACAGAAGGCTGTGCTCTTTGATCTTCATCAGTAAATGTTTTAAGGCCTCTTCACGTTCTGCAAGCAAGGTTGTATCATCTGCATATCGCAGGTTGTTAATGAGTCTTCCTCAAACCCATCAGCAGCATCTCAGAAATGCTATACAAGGATGCTATGAGTTGGAACTGACTTGACAGCACTTAGCAAGAGCAACAGCAATAGAAACTTATTAATAGAAAATCTTATTAAATTTATTAAAAATCAATTTAACTTATTAAAAGAAAATCTTCTCAGATTTCCCCCCAATATCTGAACTATTATTCTTATAATATAAAGTGCTCTCATCTTTTATTTTTCCATTTCAAATTAATTCAGTTGCTTAAAGATTCACAGAGTATCACATTTAAGTACTGTGCTTTTGTTTCAAAGAATAAGTAGAAAATATAGTCCCTGACCCCAGGAATTAAACAAAAAACATCACTGTGCAAAACAGTCAAATTAAAAGAATGACACTAAATATAGGTTCTGGGTCCTTGTGTGGCACTGTAGGATAAGAACTGGACAACCAGGTCAATTTGAACCACAAAGCCAATGGTTCAAATCCACCAGCTGCTCCTCAGAAACCCTATACAGAATTACTATGAGTCAGAACAACTCAATGGAAATTAACAACAACAAAAATCAAACACTAAGAGAAATCAGGAGATGAAAACCAAAACAATAAAATTGATTTTTATCGAAGCTAAGCCCTATAACGTTCAATAGACTCCTATGAACCCAGGTGGAGACCTGGTTGGCCAGCAGTGTGGCAAGACCTGGGGACTCTTGGGCCCAGAGTCAGTGACATAGCCACAGAGGACTAGAATGGAGAATGAAGCATCCAGCTGGTAAGAAGAGAGGGCATATGCACAAGAACACCCACACTTGCAGATAATACCCACTTGACCTGGCTTCAATGACTGGATGATCAGAGATCAATTAGAAAAAGAAAGAAGACGTATAAAAGAGTAATCTGATACAATTTGATGAACTTGACCTACACCTATGGGTGCAGTAGCTCAAAAGAGGGAACAAATCTTTACGGCAAGGATCATTCCCACCCCTTCCATACACAGAGTAGACAGGGATGGGCAACGTGGACATTGGCTACTCAAAGTAGGGGTGGGGGGTGCTACAAAGGCAAGATGTGACTGGCTTACAAACTTTCAAGAGGGAGCCTACATCCAGAGGGCATGGAGGAAGGTAGAATCTCCACTGAGTAGTATCCAATCTGTCTAGGTGGGGTTGATGAAAGGAAATGCAGATAGGTCTCTTAGAATACAATAGTGAATAATTGTAATCATCTCGACTGATTGTGAGGGTTGGTAATATAAAGGTAGATGTTTTGTAGCAAGGAGGGGAGTGATGAACTTTGCAGTCTAGGAGCAGAGGTCCCTAGGACCATCAAGGGAGAAGAGCGGAGAGCAAGACCCTACCCAGAGAAGCAGTGATGCCAGAGATGGAGGCAGAGATAATGACGTGAAGAGATGGAGCAGCTGGGGACTTTAGACCCAGAGAGGAAGAGGGGCTGTGTGCTGACAACTGGGGGTCAGGCTTGTAGGGTATACCCTTTGTTGGTTGATGATGCATGGAGGGAATTGTAAGCATGGCAATAAAACGATATACGATAGGATGAATGTAAAACTAATGTTCTCCCATGTAAACTGTCACATAATTCACACACAAAAAAATTTTAATTTAATTTTTATCAAAAGGAGCTCTGGTAGCGTAGTGGTTACGAGTCGGGATGCGAATCTCACGGTTAGCAGTTCAAAACTACCAGCTGTTCCACGGGAGAAAGATGAGGCTTTCTGCTCCCGTAAAGATTTACAGCCTCGGAAACCCTGTACAGGGTCGCTATGAGTTGGAACCGACTTCAAAGCACATAACAACAACAACAATTTTTATCAAAGTAGTCTATCAAAGTATTATTAAAGTTATTTTGAATTTTTATTGTGAATTGAGTGAAAGTTTTACAGACAAGATGATCAGTCTACTGTTTGGCTGAAAATTGGGTCATGAGACCTGAAGGGTGATCGAGGGCAGTAGTTTCAGGTTCCTACAGTCTCCTTCTGACCAATGTTGTTGTTGTTGTTAAGTATTGTGGAGTTGGTTCCAACTCATAGTGACCCTGCACAGGGTTTCAAAGACTGTAAATCTCTATGGGAGCAGAAAGCCTCATCTTTCTCCCACAGAACAGCTGGTAGTTTTGAACTGCCAACCTTGAGGTTAGCAGCCTGATTCATAACCACTATGCTACCAGAGCTTGTTAATCACAATCTTTTGTATATAATTTTGAGTTTTGTTCCAAATTTTCAGCCACTCTATCTGGAAACTTCTAATGTGAACTATTTCCAAGCAGTTGGTAGTGGTAGATGGGTAACACCTAATTCGTCTGGTCTCAGAGTCATGGTGACAGATGTTCACCTGCTCCATTGGTCCACCAGACTAGGTGATGCCAAGTATCTGTAATTTTCATCACTCATCCTTCTTCCACACATGGAAAGACCAATAGTTGCACCTCACATGGCTGTTCATGAGTTTTTAAGGTCTCAGTGTTACCCATCAATGTAGGCTGTAGAATGTTGTCTTTGTGGAATATGCTGGGCCAGATTATTAAAGGTTTTAAAAATAATAACAGTGTGAAATATGTCCAGACAAACACATTGTTGTGCATAGTACTGGTGGGAATACCAACTGATAGAATCATTCTGTTGAAGAATTTAACAAAATGGATCAAAAACCTTAATTTTTTGATTCAACTAATATACTTCCATAAATGTATTCTAGGGAAATAATGCACGAAGTGCACAAATTTTGTTACTCTAACATGTGATACAGCAACTATGAATCAAAGTTAAAAATGAAAATTTACCAAATATACAATTTAGGAGCAACTGGTTAAATGATGCCTAGTATGGTTGGTCGGTTGGTTATGTGCCATGGAGTCAGTTCTAACTCATAGTGACCTTGTACAGGGTTTCCAAGGTTGTAAATTTTTACAGGAACAGGAAGCCTCATCTTTCTCCCATGGAACAGCTGGTAGTTTTGAACTGTTGACCTTGCGGTTCGCAGCCCGATTCGTAACCACTACACTACCAGAGCTCCTTGATGCCTAGTATAGCCAAATGAAATTCAGGTGTGGTGCTGTAGGATCATGTGCTGGGCTGCAAGGTCAGTTTGAAACACTAGTTGCTTCTCAGAAACCCTATACAGGGTTGCTATGAGTCGGAACCAACTAGATGACACTTAACAACAACAACAACAATACAGCCAAACACTGCAGTCCTGGTGTGTGCTGTAAGATCAGCATTGGACTGCTAACTACAAGTTTGGCAGTTCATATTCACCAACTGTTCCTTGGAAAACTCTAGTGGCCATTATGAGTCAGAACTGATTCTATAACACTTAACAACAGTAACATCACCAAACACTACAAAATTTTTAACCAATAAGAGTGGCATTGTAGAGACTTCCAGTTTTGGAGGCTGGAGATGAAGTCAGACAGGACAAGCTCTGTGAGGGAGGTGCTGAAAACCCAGAGAAGGTGCTTTCCCAGAGCAGTTCCAGAGCTCTGGATCTAGTATAAGGTGCAAGACATCAGTTTAGTGCACCCACTGGTGGAAAATCACTATATAAAGGAAAATATTATGATTCTGAAATAAATCAGGACACAAGACTCTGCCTGTGCCCACTCGTGCCCAGACTGAGTTCAGAGGGCAGGGCCACAGCCAGACTGACACAGTGAAACCCACACAGCAACATTTAAAAAAAGAGGTGTGGGGGATTCTACACATTTTTTATTCCCCTTCCCTGTCGTGTCCTCTCTGCCTAGCCTGGACACCTTCAAGCAGGGGGGTGCACACCAAAAGGGTCCAGCGTGGAACCCACAGTTTTCCCCCAGCACAGAGAGGAAGAGCCCCATTGGTCCCACAGGCTGATCCTTTGGCGGCTGCTTATGACATCTGACTCTGGGACTTAGCCCTAAAGTTGACCTGGGCAAGACCCTTTACTCCTATCTATCCAGCAAGAATAAAGCAAGTCTGGCCATACAGACAAACCATATGAACACTCTGTAAAACCCTAACATAATTACACTCTCCACACACAGATATCTAATTGACCTTCAGAGACAATCTTTCTCCCATTAACTTCTCAATATCTATCTGTGCACCTCCAAGACGGCGACTAGAGGAGAAGCCTGAGCACATGGAAACCCTACCTACTGCTGGAGGTTTCTACTGTGCACACACACTGAGCTGCACAGCAAAGGCTACTGGTCAATCGGCTAGTTTTATTTTTGTTTCTGAGTGGTAGTTTTTGTCTCTGCTTTTATATTGCTTCTGTTGTTGGTCCTTGTGATCAAACTTTTTCCTGGAAGTAGGAGCTTTTTCTCCCTATGTTACCCAAGAAGAGACAGCGACCGTGGCCATATAGCCAAGTTACAAGCACACCCCATAATATCCCACCATTGAGACAGGAGACAATACAAGCTGCTAGGCATTACACGCAAAAAGGGAAGCCTATCTCCAGATCATATCCATCAAGAGACACTCAGTAAGCTTAACAACACAGTAACATACATCCATTTAAGCATTAAAAATCTACCTAACTACTGAAAATGCCCAGGAAAACACAACAAAATATCTCAAAATATGTTCAAAACCAGAAAAGAAAACTGAGACAAATGAGCTGGCGGCAGACACAGTCTTTCCAGTAGAAGAAGAGCAGGCTTTGGATCTGCCTGAGAAGGAATTCAGAAGAATTATATGGAAACAAATTCAAATACTCCAAAAAGGGGTGGGGGAAAATAAGGAGGAAGTCAGGAAAGTGCTACAGGAGCAATCAAACAAGTTAGATACAGCATTGGGAACAATTCAAAACCTGCAAAAAGAGGACCAGATAATTAATAATAAAATATCAGAAATGGACAATTCACAGAAAGGGCAAAGAAGTAGAATTGAAGAGATGAAAGCCAGAACCAGTGAGCTGGAAGACAAATCGCTCAATACTGCTAAGATAGAAGAGCAAGCAGAGAAAATAATTAAAAAAAAAAAAAAAACCTAAAGAGAGTCTACAATTCATGCTGGATAACATGAAGAGGAATAACTTAAGAATTATTGGCATTCCTGAACAGGAAGACTCACAGAAGTCCAAAGAGGAGATAGTTGAAAAGCTGTTGGAAGAAAATTTCCCTAATATCTTGAAGGATGAGAAGATAAACATTCAAGAAGCTGAATGAACCCCAGGAAGGATAGACCCCAAAAGAAAATCATCAAGACATATCATAATCAAGCCCTCCAAAATCAAAGAAAAGGAGAGAATCTTAAAAGCAGCCAGGAAAAAGAGAAGTGTTATCTACAAAGACAAGCAAATCAGATTAAGCTCTGACTTCTCAGCAGAAACCACGCAGGCAAGAAGGTAATGGGGAGACATACATAAAACCCTAAAAGAAAAAAAACTGCCAACCAAGAATCGTCTATCCAGAAAAACTGTCAATCAAATACGATAGTACAATTAAAACATTCCAGGATAAACAGTAGCTAAGAGATTTTGTCAAAGCCAATCCAGTACTTCAAAACATCCTAAAGGGAGTTCTTTGGACTGAAAACCAGCAAGAACAGACAACAACCAGAGATTGACAGACGTGGCAACACCACCTGGAACTCAGTCGAGAGATAGCAGAGTTCAGAACAGAAAAAAATTACAGCAATGATTCAGAAGAACTGTGAGGCCAACCAAAGATCAAAATATTAACAATGTCTAAGAAGGGGAAAATATAGGAACAGAGATCCAGGTGGTAAGGAGGTCAGGTACAGTGCAGGACACAATAGACTATCTTAAATGGGGGGAAATGTTAATACACCTTAGAGTAACCCCAAAGAAAGTTAATACTTCACAACTTACCATGAAGATGAAGATCCAAGCAAAACAAGGAAACATGAAAACTAGGAAGAAACTGACAAGAAATAGCACAAAAAACATGAACACAGCAGAAGAAGGCATGCAAAGCAAAGGAATGAACACCATCACAAAAATTAACATAATGACAGCAATTAATTTATAGGGAAAGTAATGGCAACCAAATTGGCAGAGAGGAAACTCTCTATTTACAGACAATATGATCCTATATATAGAAAACCCCAAAGACTCAGTAAAAAAGCTACTAGACCTCATTGGAAGATTCAGCAAAGTGGCAGGGTATAAGATCAACATACAAAAATCAATTGGATTACTCTATAGTAAAAATGATAGTGCTGAAAAGGACATTAGGAAAGCAATATCATTTACAATAGCCGTCCAGAGGATGAAATATCTAGGAATAAATATAACCAGAAAAACAAAGGATCTATACAAAGAAAACTACAAGAAACCAAAAGAGACTTAAAAAATTAGAAGAATATACCATGCTCCTGGATAGGAAGAACTTAACATTATGAAAATGTCAATACCGCACAAAGCAATTTACACATATAATGCAATCTCAATCTAGATTCCAATGACATTCTTCAAAGAGATGGAAAAAAACAATTACAAATTTTATATGGAAAGGAAAGAGGTCCAGGATAAGCAAAGCACTACTAAAGAGAAAGAACAAGCTTGGAAACCTCTTACTCTCTGATTCAAAAATTTATTACACAGCTACAGTGGTCAGAACAGCCTGGTACTGGTACAATGAACAATACATCGATCAATGGAACAGAATTGAGAATCCGGAAATTAACCCATCCACATACAACCAACTGATTTTCGACAAGAAGCTTAAGTATATTGCAGAGGGAAGAAATAGTCTCTTTAACAGATGGTGCTGGTAGAACTGGAAAATGATATGCAAAAGACTGAAACAAGATCTTTACCTCACTCCCTATACAAAAACCAACTCAGCATGGATTAAAGACCTAAATGTGACTCCCAGAATAATAAAGGCTATCAATGAAAAAATAGGGACAAATGTGAGGACACTATTACAGAGCATACACGGACCACCAAACATTTTGAAAAATTACACAAACAAAAGTAGACAAATTAGATGATTGGGACATACTAGAAATTAAAAACTTATGTGCATAAAAAGACTTCATCAAAAGAGTAAAGATAAAAAAATTAGAGGACAATAAATGCTGGTGATGATGTGGAGAGACTGGGACCCTCCTACATTGTTGGAGGGATTGTAAAATGGTCCAACCACTCTGGAAAGCAATATGGCGATTCCTCAGAAGGTTGGAAATAGAAATACCTTATGATCCAGCAATTCTTCTACTTGGTATTTACCCACAAGAAATACA
>NW_006408632.1:9278775-9293775 GCF_000296735.1 Chrysochloris asiatica
CAGTGTAGGGAACAGGCACAGGAACAGGATAGCTTGGGTGCTTGGGGTGGCATGTGTGTCAATACACAAGAAGCTGGCGGGGAAAGGAAGAACAAGGCAGATGGGAGAACAGTTAGGCAAGTCTGCATGGGCTAAGTAGGACAGAGGTAAGTAACGATGTATTCAAAACCTTGGAACAACAAGACTCAGGGATACAGGGATACAGGGATAGAGGCATGGTTTGAATATGTGAAAGAAGGGAAATAATGTTAAGATGCTTCGCTGTCTTTTGAATCTTGTTTTCCCTTGCCTACCATTGTAAAATAGACACTTGAGGGGGAGAGAAAGGAAGAGCCAGAAACATCACAATAGAAAGCTTGTAAATCTGTCTTCAGCCTATAACTGATTGGAATACTTTAATGGGGGCTAGAAGATACCTAGTGAAAGAGGCTTCCTGTACAGCCTCTGCATTCCATAAGACCATAGGTGGAATCCTGAGCCCCATCCAGAATATTCTGAGGTGGGAAATTTCCACTTGAAAGGATAAGTAAACCAGCCTGGAGTGCTTAGAAGAAGAGAAGATACTTGAAAGAAAGACCAGCAGAAAAATAAAAAAAATAAAAACAATGGCAGTCTGATTGACTGCTACAAGAATAAGCAAGCTGTTTGCCCGGGAGCCATCAAGGCAAGCAACCCCCCTTCCAAGACTAAGACTCAAGGGGAATACATGAGCAGGTATGTGGGCTGGCTAGTGACCATATTAGTCACCAATAAGGGGAAGAGGGGGAAAAACAGCAATGAAGTTGTGAACTGGGTCCAACCTCATTCAATAGACTCCTGTGAACCTGGGTTGAGACCTAGTTGGCTAGTAGCATGGCAAGGCCCAGTGACTTCTGGGCCCAGAGACAGTGACATGGCCACAGAGGATTAGAGAGGAGAGTGAAGTGTCCAGCTGATAAAAAGAGAGGGCATATGCACAAGAACAACCACACTTGCAGATAGTACCCACTTGATCTGACTTCAATGGCTAGATGATCAGGACTCAACTAGAAGAAGAAGTAAGTGGAAAAAAAGAGTAATCTGATGCAATTTGATGAACTTCACCTATACTTATGGATGTCATACCTAAAAAAAGGGAACCAGTCTTTATAGAGAGGAACATTCACACCCCCTCAGTACACAGGGTTGACAGGGATGGGCAACTTAGACACTGGCTACCCAAAATGGAGGAGGGGGGCTAAAAATGCAAGAGGTGACTGGATTACAGGCTTTCAAGAGGGAGCCTAGTTCTATGCAGAACAAAGGAACAAACAGCACAACAAAAAATTTACATGATTAATGAGAGCATTTAATCCTTACCTATTCAATGTAATTATTACACTGAATGCCAATGGATTAAATGCACCAGTGAAGAGACAGAGAGTGGCTGAATGGATAAGAAAACAATACCCTTCAATATGCTGCCTGCAAGAGACACACCTTACACACAAAGACAAAAACAGACTGAAAGTTAAAAAAAGAAAAAATATATACCAAGCTAACAGCAATAAAAAACAAGTAGGAGTGGCAATACTAATCTCTGATAAAATAAACTTTAAGGCAAAAACAAGCATAAAAAATAAAGAAGGAGACTACCACAGGGTTAAAAGACCAATTGAGCAAGATGACATAACAATAATGAACATCTAAGCTCCAAATGAAAGAGCACCAATATATATAAAGCAAATCCTACTAGAATTGAAGAAATAAATAAATCTACAATTATAGTGGGAGATTTTAATATGCCATTTTCAAAAAGGGATAGAACAACCAGAAAGAAACTCAACAAAGATACAGAGGAACTAAACAGCACAACCAACCAACTTGACCTCAAAGATATGTACAGAGCATTCAACCCAACAACAACACAATACACATTCTTTTCCAGTACACATGGAACATTCTCCAGAATTGACGATGTGTTACTTCACAAAGCTAGCCTCCATAAATTTAAAAACATCAAAATACTACAAAGCATCTTTTCAGACCACAATGCCATAAAATTAGAAATCAACAATAAGAATACCAAGGAAATAAAGTCAAATACATGGAAACTGAATAACACTCTGCTGAAGAGCGACTGGATAATAGAAGAAATTAAACATGAATTCAGAAAGTTCCTAGAAACAATGAGAATGAAAACACAACGTACCAAAAATCTTTGGGACAAGGATAAAGGGGTGCTGAGAGGACAGTTTATTGTGATAAATGCATACATCCAAAAAGAAGGAATCAAAATTGACACATTAACACAGCATCTCCAGCAACTGGAAACAGACCAACAGAGGAAACCTACAGTCACCAAAAGAAAAGAAATAATACAGATCAGTTAAAAAAAAAAAAAAAAAAAAAAAGCACTCACACTGAAAGGGGGGGCGAGATTATATTTTATTTATTTATTTATTTATTTTTGGTTACTGGGGTGTATAGGGTGGGATGAGTGGGAGGGAGGGGAAGGTGGAACACAGAATAGGGAATAAGCACAGGATAATGGAGCATAGGGTAGGGAATAGACACAGGATAGTTTGGGTGCTGGGGGGTGTCACACACTAGAAGGAGAAGGGGAAAGGAAAAATATGGCAGATGGGAGACTAGCTAGGCAGGTTTACATGGGCTAAACAGGACAGAGGTAAGTAACGATATAAGCACAACCGTGGAACAACTGGCGTGGATACCAATATCAAGGCATGATTTGCATGGGTAAAAGTGGGGAAAGGATGTTAAGATGCTTGGCTATCTTTTGAATCTTGGTTTCTCTTGCCTACTATTGTAAAATAGACACTTGAAGGGGAGAGAAAGGAATAGCCAGAAACATCACCAGAGAAAGCTTGTAAGTCTGTCTTTAGTGTATAACTGATTGGAATACGTAAAATGGGGCTAGAACTTGCCCAGTGAAGGAAGCTCATTGCACTGCACAAGACCATATGTGGAATCCTGATCCCCATCCAGAAGCTTCTGAGGTGGGACATTTTCACGTGAAAGGACAAGCAGACCAGTCTGGAGCAGCTAGAAGAACAGAAGCTACTTCTTGAAAGAAAGACCAGCAGGAAAAATCAAAAACAATAACAGCAGTCCAATTGACTACTACAGGAACAAGCAAGTTGTTCCCAGGGAGACATCAAGGCAAACCCCTTTCCAAGACTGAAACTCAAATGGAATACACTACCAGGCATATGGTCCTGCTGCTGACCACACTGGTCACTGATAGAGGAAGTGGGGGAAAAACAGCAATGAAGTTATGAACTAAGTCCGACCACATTCAACAGACTCCTGTTTACCTGGATTGAGACCTGGTTAACCAACAGTATGACGAGATACCTAAGCCCAGGGGCAGGGACATGGCCCCAGAGGACTAGAATGGAGTATGAAGCATCTAGATGATATGAAGTGAGGGGAGACAAACAGGACACCCATAGTTGCAGATAGTATCCATTTGACCTGGCATCAATAGCTGGGTGATCAGAACATGATTAGAGGAAAAAAAAGAGGGGAAAGAAAAAAAAAAAAAAAAAGAGTAAGCCACTATAAGTGGATGAACTTGACCTATGCTTGTGGATATAGTAGACACATCTCAACAGTGAGGATCTTTCCCACCCCCTTGGTACGCAGGGTCAAAAGGGATGGGGAACTTAGACATTGATTACCCAAAATGGGGGTAGTAGAAAGGCAAGAAGTGACTGGCTTACAAGCTTTCAATAGGGAACCTAGCTACAGAGGATACAGGGAAAGGTAGAATCTTCACTGAATTGTTTCCAACCTGTCTGTATGGGGTTGATAAAAGGTGAGGGGGAAAGGACTCCTGAGGCTTAATAGGGAATGATTGCTATCAGGTCTGACAGTGAGTGTTGGAAAGGTAAATGTAAATGTTTAGTAACAAAAGGAGGGGAGCGGCTGATTTTGCAGTCCAGGAGCAGAGATCCCTGGAACCATCAAGAGAGCAAAACGAAATGGGAGACCTTCTCCAGGAAGGCAGTGACACTAGGGATGGAGGCAGAGACATGGACAGAAGGACTGGTCAGCAGTTCAAACTCACCAGCTGCTCTTTGGAGACTCTATACAGTATCGCTGTGAGTCAGAACCAACTCAACCAATGGCACTTATCAGCACCACAACATTCAGAAGCGAGGGGTTAGCTTTTAATGCGCGGATAAAAACCATGGGTTTTTGTTTACCGGGAAAGCACAGTACAACCACTCCTTATTTCTAGACATGGGTAAGTTCCAAAAACCAGTTCATTATGGGAAAATCAGAGTTATGAAAAATGAAGAATGACCACATCAGATCGCAAAATGGACAGATGTTCTGATGACATAACTTCCAAATTACATCATTTTATAACTGCCAAACCACGGAGAATCACGGACAAGTCAAGTTGACACATCACACGTAGTGATTCTCCTACCTCAAACCTTGGCATTCATTACTACCAGAGATATGTTATTATGTACAAAATAGTTGGTAAATGGCTAGTAGATTTTTACTACTGTCATAAATGTGTGATATCAGATAATGAGATAGATGGTAAGCGATGAGTAGGTATAATAACATGAGGCTCTCCAACTGACCAAATTGCACCTTCCCATCGATTTCAGCATCTCAAGGAAGAGCAAGAATCTCCTTACATACAAAACAGTGTTTCTCTTTAGAGACTATGTAAAAATTAGCTAGAAAACAAGTTTTCTGCCTCACTTGCTGGACCAACTCTAGCTATCTGGTTGCTGACTGGATCACTTGGACTGAATTAATTAGCCAACAACCAGCATAGTCTATTGATACATAGACTGCATGTTTGAATTTTCCAGATTGCCCCCATTGCATACAAGAATGCCTTTACTGTTCATTTATCTGAGTAAATTCATGTATAATAAAGAATATCTGGCAAGGATTTATACCAGGAGCCTTCAAAAAGTTCATGGAAAAATGGAATTTCTCCATGAACTTTTTAAAACATCCTCACATTCTCTAGACCTAATTATAAATGTGCTGCCTTTAGTCCCTATTGATATAAATGCCATAACCCTACTATAATTTCATAACCAAACTTACATTCACTATATGATTTGCTAGGAAACTAAACTCACCTTATTGAGTATACCAGAATTGTGATAATTATTACATGATGCTCTCAAACTCCCTTCAGAAAGGGCAATTAGAGAGTCTATTGTTGTTGTTGTTGTTAAGTGCCGTCGAGTCAGGTCTGACCCATAGCGACCCTGTATTGTTGTTATTGTTGTTAAGTACCATCATCAAGTCGGTTCTGACTCACAGTGACCCTGTATAGGGGTTTCAAGGTCTGACTTGTGAGCTTGAACCACCGACCTTGTAGTTCAAATTGACTTTGCAGTCCAGTGCATTAACCCACAGTGCCACACCATAGTCTATAGTCTGCATATTTTAAAACAACAGAAGCACAGGGCAGGGATATTATGGATTTACTGAAACTACATGCCACATTGAAATAGATTTCCCCCCCCCCCAAAATTGTATGTTGTTCTTATTAAGTGCCATCGAGTCGGTTCTGACCCATAGTAACCCTGTGTAGGGTTTCCAAGGAGTGGCTGGTGAGCTTGAATCACCAACCTTGCAGTTCAAACTGACTTTGCAGAGTCACACATACAGCCTTCCAGTTTCCAAAACCAATCTCACTACCATCAGGTTGATTCTGACTCACAGCAGCACTGTTCAGGGTTTCGAGGTTGTAAATCTTTACAGGAACAGAAAGCCTCTTCCGTCTCCCAAGGAGTAGTTGGTGGGTTTGAACTGCAAACCTGGTAGTTAACCGCCCAGTGCTTATCAACAGCGCCTCCCGGGCTCCTCCTTTCAATTTGTGTTGTTGTTATGTGCCATTGAGCTGGTTCCAACTCATAGTGACCCTGTATAGGGTTTCTGAGAGGCAGTTGGTAAGTTTGAATGATCAACCTTGCAGTTATCAGTACGGTGATTATCTCTTTCAACTTCTTGTTGCTGTTAAGTGCCATTGAGTCAGTTCCAATTCATAGTGACCCTGTATAGGGTTTCCAAACAGCGGCTGTTGAGTCTGAACCACTGATCTTGAGGTTCAAACAGATCTTGTGGTCAGATGCTTATCCTATAAGCCCACACCAGTAATTTTTCAAGTTGTGGTTGTTGTTGTTAAGTGCCATTGAGTCACCATTCATAGTGACCCTTTATAGGGCTTTTGAGGAGCAGCTGGGGGCCTTGAACTGTGAAACCCTAAATTAGTGTATATATTCTAACAGCTTGATTTCTAAAAGAAATCTTCCTTAAAGGACATAGAATCTTGTGACTCTGTTCTTTAATAAGAAGTAGGTAAGTAGCTAATAGATAGATAGATAGATAGATAGATAGATAGATAGATAGATAGATAGAGATGGATGGATGGATGGATGGATGGATGGATGGATGGATGGATGGATGGATGGAGAAAGATAATCTACATGTGTCAGACAAGATCTATGCTCCATAGGGTTTCAATGACTGCTTTTTCAGTAGCAGATCGCCAAGCCTTTTTTTTTCAGGTCTCGGGGCTAGCTCGAATCTCCTGTCTTTGAGTTAGTGTCAACATTTGCCTCACTCAGGAAATCTCTTGGACAGACTGATACATAGATACATAGATGAATGAATGAAGGTCAATACTAGAATTTTTTTCAACTGGGTTCTGTACAGTCCTCACTTACAATACAGAATCCAGCAGATTTGCCACTCTTGACACTGACTAGTCAGTGAATTTGGATTCCCATTTGCAGTGACCATGGCATCCAAATGAACAAGAGAAGAATCGCCTCTTTTTCATAGGCTAAATGAATATTCTGTGGATATTGATTCTAATAATTCTCCAGTGGAGAACACATGTGATGGGCATCATTAATCAGAAAAGCATCACCTGTATATTGCCCTATGTAGATGGCAGCTGCTCAATGCCATTCAGGAGTGGGGCTCCCTAGCATGGCAGAAAAGTCTGTAATCATTGAGGGTATGGCCTAAATGGATTTGGTTTCTATTAGGTTCTGCTCTGGGAAGGAAAATAACCAGTTGCATATTTCCACGAGTGGCATTAAAATTCAACGCTGAAATCTCACTTGATGATAACAAGGGTATGCAAGAGTCTCTCCAAACACACCAGACTTCAAATTAAAGGGTGAGTTTATTGTTGTTAAGGAAAGCATGGATCTCTTTGCATTAGACTTGGTGAACAATAAATAAATTTCCAGGAGAGGTCTCCTAAGCTGATATGCATTCAGGGTATTATCTTTGCTCTGACTGTATGTGCTTCTGGGTGAAAAAATTCTAATTGCACTCCCATTCAAAAATCAACCGTGGGAATAAGGAATCATGCTCATTTTATGCACAGCTGCCCGAAGGCCTTATCCTTAAAACAAATTACAGTACCTCCTATGCAACACACACTCTGAAGCTAATTCTAACCCTACAGCAAAACTCCAAAATTAAACTTTAATCTGTGATCTAAACAATTTGGTGTTTGTGATCAATCTTGGTATTTTTATAAAATGCCAAGGTAATTGTTAGAGCAGAGAAGGGCAGGGTTGTACAAAAGCACATTCAGTGGAACCATATCAGACTCATGGGTGGAAAGCAGGGTGACCAGACTGTTCAGCTGCAATTGTAGAGAAGATAGGCTCAGTCAGACAGCGGTGTTGACAGAGGAAACAAAGAGGGAGGAAAAGAGCAGGAAAAGGAAAGTCAGGAAAACAAGCAAGACAGAAAATGAAAGGGACAGTGGAAGGAGGGAGAAAGGTAGGAACAGAGGAGAGGAAGAGAGAAACACAGGAAAAGGAAGAAAAGAAAGGAATGAATGGGAAGGGGAGTAGGGAAGAGAGAGAGAAATCCTGACACTTCCCATATTATACTCCTTCTTATCAAAGGAGCTCTGGTAGCTACGAACCTTAAGGTCAGCGTTTCAAAACTACCAGCTGCTCCGTGGGAGAAAGATCAGGCTTTCTACTTCCATAAAGATTTACACCCTCGGAAACCCTGTACAGGGTCGCTATGGGTCGGAACTGATTCGACGGCACTTAACAACAACAACAACAACAATCAAAGACTCCATAAGGAGCTCTGGTAGTGTAGTGGTTACAAATCCGGCTGTTAACCTCAGGTTCAGCAGTTCGAAACTACCAGTTGTTCCACGGGGGAAAGATGAGATAATCTGCTCCCGTAAAGATTTATAGCCTCGGAAGCCTTGTGCAGGGTCACTATGAGTCGGAACTGACTCCACAATATTTAACAACAACAACAACAACAACATCAAAGTCTCCATAGCCCTGGTGTGGTACTGTGGGTTAATGCACTGGACTGCAGTCTCTTTGAAGTGCAAGGTCAGCAGTTCAAGCTTACCAGCTGCTCCTCAGAAACCCTACACAGGGTTGCTATGGGTCAGAACTGACTCAACAGCACTTAACAACAACAACAACAATCAAAGACTCCACAACCCCAGAATCCTGGTGTGGTGCTGCAGGATAATGCACTGCACTGCACTGCAAGATTGCTTAGAACTGCAAGGTCAGCGGTTCAAACCCACCAGCTGCTCTCTATACAGGAAACCCCATATAGTTGAGTAGGAACCGACTCAACAGCACTTAACAACAACAACAATCAAAGACCCTGGTGTGGCACTGTAGTATCAGCACTGAACTACTAAACACAAGATTGGTGGTTCAAACCTACCACCCGGAGACCTGGTGTGGCACTATGGGATCATGACTAGACTGTTAAACACACGTTTGGTGGTTCAAACCCATCAGCCACTCCTTGGAAATCCTCTTTAAGGTCAGAAGTGACTTGACAGCACTTAACAACAATATCAAAGATCCAGGCAGGATGCCACTCCATTAGAACAATCATTTCAGTCCCATTAGCCATGTTAGAAATTAAATTCGGTCTCTTGAAACTATACACTCAGAAGCCAGTACAGTGAAAGTGAATTTGATGTGATATCTCCCAAGGCAAAGTGGGGGACAGAAGGGGACCAGAGGAGGCTCTGGTCTAGAGTGGCATCTGAGAACCCTGGCCCATAGAAACGAGTTCAAAGTTTTCAGTGAAGGTCTGCCTCTGCCCAACTCACTGCAGAGCCGTGCGTCCTGCAGCAACCTGCTCAGTTGCTCTGATAAGTCAGACAGAATTCATGGGAGATTACCACACAGCTCCTGCCAAGCTGTGCTGCAGCGCGGGTAATAGATATGCTCCAGCACTAAATCCTAAAAGGCCCTGCTACATCTGTCAAGCATGCCCTGGAAAAGCACCCTCAGTTCAGATGTTATCACTGCTCTGCCTGCATCAGAAGATTTAGTGTCCACCCTGGAGGTTGCTTTTGCTGCACAGTTTTCAGGGGCAAAACAACAAGGGAGAAAGATGAGAGAAAAAAGGCAAATTATTCTTGCTTAAAGCAAAAGAAATAAAGTGATGTGCTTGCAGACTAGTTCAGCTCCTCGCCCTGCATCCAGAAGGTCCCAAATCCCACATTACGGAGGTACTGATGTTCTAAGCTGATTAGCTAGGACGGTTAGAGTCCCTGGACTGTGACACCATGTAGATAGTCTTCTACAGAGCGACTCTTTCCCAAGGAAAGCTAAACAACAAACCCAGCAGGGATCCATAGACAAGAGATAGAAGATGCAAGCCTTCGATAATTAACTTTAAAACAGGTTCGAGAAAAAGCTGTTCTGATATAAAATGAACTTTTCAGAGCATTCGCTTAGGGGGAAAGAAAGAAAAAGTTAAACCCTCCAAACAGTTGTACTTTCCACTAACCATTTTCTATATGCAGCTTCTGTTTGCTCAAAATGTATTTTTAAGTTAGACTTTGGACATTTTGTTCATTATGAGCAAAGAAGGGTGTTCCATTTATATGTATTTTTAAAGTAATGTATATGTAGATATCTACCTTTTCAGTGTTTCAAGCACAGGGATTCTGCATATTAACTGCTTGTTTTCTCACCAGAGCCTGTAATCAATTAGAGAGAAAGGCAGGGGAGTCTTAACCCGGCCCACCATCTTGGTTCTCTGGAAACTACTCACACTGCTAATGCAGCATGATCACCAGCCTGGTACCTACCATGTCTAAAGGCCTAGAAGAGGTATGGTTTGGAGAAAAGAGGAACGTCTAAGAGTGTACTGTAATTGCACAGCCTTTTGGTAGCTGCCTAGTTATGGATGCAGACAAACAAGCTGAGGGGATGAGTTGACGTATAAGGGGATTCTAGATAGGTGTTTAGACCCTGAATCAAGAGATAGAAGCCAGGAATCCTTACCTATGAGCATTATACTTATCTTAAAATATTAGAAACTACATGGAAAAAAAAAAAAATTACCAGTTTCCCTGATAACAGCCATGTCATTAGCCTGGGGAAAAAGAAACAAACCAGGGAGGGAACCAAAGATAGGTCATTGGATGAATTAGATCTTCTTGGGCTCTGTGGAAGTCACTCATTCAACTCTGGCATAGAGTCATTTTTTTTGATATCTATTTTCATACTCCATGCTGGAAATGCCACCTGAAAACTCAGAAGGACGTTTTATCTAGAAGTCATTTTTGAAGACACACTGGTGTCTTCAAAAGCCCACAATACTCAACCATGAACAGGACTCATTGGTCTTTCCAGGAGCTGAAGGTGACAACAGTTTCCTTTCAAGCCCCTGGCAGCCCCTCATTCCGTGTGAAAGAGCAGAAACAGCAACTGAAGAAGGCAGCAGCTGCTTCAACTCAATGGGAGGTGCCCCTCCTCCTGGCCTTTCTCACCCACCCCTCTGGGCACCATCCTTGTAAGGTGCGGTGCATGCCAGCACTGAGCTCTCAGGCATCCCTGTCAGAGAGCACTGTTTGGGGTGTTTATGAGCAGAGTCCAATGAGCCTAAGGGGAAATTAAACAAATGGCTGGCAGCTCGCTGATTAGCAATTATTTTCCCAGAAAGTTGGTAGAAGCAATGGTGACTGCTGAGGCCCAAATCCCAGTAGCCTCTTAGTGACTTGATGTAACATAGCTCCCACCCCACAGAGCTCCCCCAGACAAGCTTCAGCTCCTTCTGAGCATTCTGGCCTTAAGTTCTCATATTTGCATCCCTTTATGTCCTCACGTCTCCCTAAATCAAATTTAGTATGCCATGTACTGTGGGCATTCAATTTCTCATTCAGATCGTTTCAAAAACCCATCACCCAGAAGGCAGAGGGTGGTCATCTTGCCCTAGAAATGAAGGTGGAGCTGTCCCAGCATTCCCCATGTTCTCAGCTACGCTGGGCATGAACTGCCACGCAGCCACAGAATGTAGAGAGTTCAGTTCATCTCCATTAAAAACTACCTGGGTCACACAGCATTGAACCCAGACACTGTATTGAGTCAATAAGGCCATGGTTCTTGAGTCAGAAAAATCGAGTGTGAATTCCTCCTCTTTTACTTACCATTTGGGCAAGTTCATTAATTCTTTCAGAACATCAGTGTTTTCATCTTTAAAATGGAATAATAAAAGTCTCTACCTCACAAGGTTGTGGTTATGTGCCGTGGAGTCGGTTCTGACTCATAGTGACCCTGCATAGGATTTCCAAGGTTGTAAGTCTTTATGGGAGCAGAAAGCCTCATCATTCTCCCATAGAACCGCTGGTAGTTTCAAACTGCTGACCTTGAGATTAGTAGCCCGATTCATAACCACCATGCTACCAGAGCTCCTTTCAAACGGTTGTAATGGGATTTAAGTCAAATGATACATGTAAAGCATTTAGTACAAGATATTTTAGCTTAGAATTAAAAACAACACAACCCACTGTCTTCAAGACAATTCTTTCTGACTCAGAGTGGCCCTACATAGAGTTTCTGAAACCGTAAGTCTTTATGGGTTCAGACAGCCTCATCTTACTCCCTCAGTGGGTTTGGACCACTGATCTTGTAATTTGTAGTTCAACACCTAACCCATGCACCACCAGGGCTCCTTTAGAATAGAATCACGGCTTCATAAATGCTCTTGTTACTGCTAGTTGTTGTCATTGTTAAGTGCCATCGAGTTGGTTCCGACTCATAACAACCCTAAATAGGATATCTGAGGAGCACCTGGTGGACTTGAACTGCCCACCTTGTGGTTTGCAGTCCAGTGCTGATCCTATAGCACCTAATTTCTCATCACAACCTCACTAATACTACTTTCTAACCTGCTAACCTATCTGAGAATCCTGGTGTGGTACTACAGGGACAGCATTGGACTACTAATCACAAGGTTGGTGGTTCAAACCCACCAGCCACTCCTCTGAAACCCCATACAGTAGAGCTATGAGTCAGAACTGACTCAACGGCACTTAACCATCTAATGGAAGATTTTTTTTTTTCTAATTGTTAACACAAAACCAGGGACTAGTTGTAGGAGCTAATCTCAGCAATTGTTGCTGTTGTTGTTGTTCAGTGCCATCGGGTCAGTTATGACTCACAACGACCCTGTATAGGCTTACCAAGGAGCAGCTGGTGAATTGGAACCACCGACCTTGTGGTTTCAAACTGACCTAGTGGTCCACTGCATTATTCCACAATGTCGTATGTTGTTGTTAAGTGCTGTTGAGTCAGTTCCGACCCATAGCGACCCTGTTTAGGGTTTCCAAGGAGTAGCTGGTGAGCTTGAACTACCGACCTTGCAGTTCAAACGGCTTTGCAGTCTGGCGCATTAATCCACAGTGCCACACCATATAGGCAACTAAAAATGACTGTCTTCTTGACCTCATAATTAGTCATTTCCTTCTTACATATCCTTAGAATGTTTGTGAAGCGCCCTTTATTCCACCTCATATTGCTATTTAACTTTTCCACAAATGTTTTCCTTATTTATATTAGATTTAAAAACACAAATAGGACTCAATCCTTTTATTGGGGGAATGATTCCAGAATTGGTTTATTTTCAAGAAAATAACCTCTTGGAATGCAAGGCTTTGCTTTTATACTGCTGGGTATCTTCCTAAATGGTCTTGCACAGTGCTTAGCACTTGGTAGTCCCTCAATAAGAATCAAAAGGATGGGACTATAAGCGTAGTGGTTACGAATCGGGCTGCAAACCTCAAGGTCAGCAGTTCGAAACTACCAGCTATTCCACGGGAGAAAAGATGAGGAGTTCTGCTCCCATAAAGATTTACAGCCTAGGAAACCCTGTCTCTATGAGTTGGAACCGACTCCACGGCACATAACAACAACAATAAATGAAAAGCTTAACTGGCTAATCTGATTGAATCTCATGACCAGTATCTCCAAATGCAAGAATTTTAACATGAAAGTGAACACAAGATATAACTTCATTGTGTGCTGGGCTATCCTGTCAACTTGTTCCATGGCCCTTAAACTAGACAGACTCCTACTACAGAAAAGATTTTGTAATTTGGGGGACTGGTATAATTAAGAATTTTATATGGTATTAGCTCTAACACAGTACAGAACTGGACAGATAAGCTCTCCACAATATTTATGATTGTTAAATTTTATTTCTGAGAGGGAAACAAGATCCTGGGGACTTCAAGGAGGTTCTTCTTTCCCTAGCATCTGCCCTAGGGTAGAGAAGACATTTGGGGAAGTATCCTGGACCTCTATTTGCCTCTGGTCCTCTTGGGTGCATCAGATAAGGCATGAGAAGTCCATGTGATTTCAGGATCTCTAGCCTTCGATATCAAAGTCAACCCACGTTCCTGTTCATGTTATTTAAAAGCAAGAAATGTCACTAGTGTTTCCTTGCAATGTTACCAAGGTGGCAGGATCTTTATAGCTGGTTTCCAAAGGTAAGCATGCCAGTGGCAATTCTCCTCCATTTGCTATTCACAAAAGGAAGCAGGGTCTTATATTTAACAAGGGAAAGCTTGCTCTTCAGAAAGAAGATACTACTAATGGGTTATTTCCTTGAAAATAAACCAATTCTTGAATGAACTCCCAATAAAGGGATTGAGTCCCATTTGTGTTTTTAAATCTAATACAAATTTGGATTCTTCAAGTGAATTAAAGAAAATGATAGCCCCTGTTTGAATGAGGTGTGTTTGAAATGCAGAATTCCCTGCTTCAGGCTAGATTTATCCTATATTCTTTTGCCTGGACAATAGCTTCAAACTCACACAGAGGAAGTAGCAATTGTCAGCGGTTGGGGGCTTCCTCTCGAGCCCCTTAGACCCCAAATTGACTCTTGCAGCTTTCAAAAGCAAACAGCAATCGCCAGAAAGTGACTTATTTCACAAAATACACTGAAACACAATGCCCTGATTGGATTACTCTTTCTTATAGAATGAGAGCGTATTCACACTCCAGCAAAGCCATCGGCCCCATTTCAAGAACTTCAATTTGACTCACTGAGTAAAAGTGGACTGTGGGGAGCATACTTAAGACCCACAGTTCAACATCAAAGGGGAAAATGTTCAAATATGTTAGAGAGTCTGCGCAAAGGGGTATTATGTGTCTCCACAGATAGACTTGGGCATACAGGTGGAAAACATTTTTCCCCATTTGTCATGTTCCAAACATCTCTGCTTTAAAGGAAAGCATGAAAATGGGGAGTTGAAAACAACGCCCGTACCTTTCCTCAATGATTTCTGCATGTTTGCTACATTTGATGCAGACGTGTGTCCTACAATGGTTGAAAAGGGACTTTGATTCTGACCTTCTCCTGTCAAAAACAGCTACTGTCAAGAATAATCTAAAACACCTTCATAAGGGATGCTTTAACTGATTAATCTCTGAAGGTCATACAGTCTGTTTAGACTCTAACATTGGTGCCACTTGCAGAATAGCTAAACTTGTGAGGCCCCAGCAAGCTCACTATGGGAAGCTCAGCTCCCAGGGGTTGTTACAGATAATTAGCACAGTTAAAAGTTCAGCTACTTCAGGTAGTTTTTACAATCCCATTTCTTCAAGCTCAGGGGCCATGTCTCATCACCGTTCTCAATATCATCAAGAAAACACATTTATCCTCTATCAACTCGTGAGCTGACCTACGAGGATGGGGGTTCAAATGCACCCCTAC
>NW_006408632.1:9298775-9310309 GCF_000296735.1 Chrysochloris asiatica
AGCAGACTTTATAAATACAGGAAGAGGGAAAATGATAGTAAAGGTCACACATGTCCTGAGACCAGCCCTGTCTTTGGCCTCACCTGGGAATGGGGTTTACCTAATGCTCATTGTCCTTTGGCTTGGCCTCAGTCTCCTCATCTGGAAAATGGGAATAACCGTATCTCACCAGACCAAATTAGACATCCCAAATGAATTTGAGAAATGTAAAGATTTCTGCAAATGGAAGAGGCTAGATCTTCCACTATCAATATTATTTTACTGGTCCTCTGATTAGGATCAAAGCAAATAGAATAAAGTAGAGAAGTTAGGCCAGCCTTAAATTGTGACTACATTCTCCAAACTGGCTGGGTGTTTCGTGATACACCGACACCAGGTGAAGCTTTGTCATGGAGCAAGGAAACTTAAATGCTTTGGAATGAAGAAAAATTAGTTAATTTATATAAACCTCAGATTTCTCTTTAATATGAATAGAATTCTTACTTTGAAGAGTTGGAATAGGGAAACTGAGAAAATAACTTGGCAAAGTATTTGGTTCATAATTTAAAAAATAAAAAACTAGTGGCCATCATGCTGACTCTACCTCGTAGCTGTGTCAGAGCAGAGTGATGCTCCATGGCACATTCAAGGACTAATTTTTTGGAGTGGGTTGCTAGATATTTCTCTAGATGTGCCTTTGGGAGGCTTGAATCTCCAACCTTTTGGTTAGCAACAGAGTGTGTTAACAGTTTGTGTCACCCAGGGCCTCTGGGAGCACAGTGCTGTTGTTGTTGTTGTTGTTGTTACATGTCATTGAGGCAGTTCTGACTCATAGCGACCCTGTATAGGATTTCCAAGGAGCGGCTGTTGAGTTTGAACCAGGTATCCAATAAATGTCAAGTGCTCATCTCTCAACTTGCCATCCATAAGAAACACCTTATCCTAATTACTGAGTGCATTCTATAACAAAAATACCACAAGAGGTGGCTTTAACCAACAGACACATTTATTCTGTCACAGTCTAGAAGGGCAAATTCAATGCACCAGCCCTGAGGGAAGGCTTTCATCCTGTGTCAGCTCTGGAGGAAAGTCCTTGTCACCTTTCAACATCTAGGGACCTGACCTTTATTAGTTGGAGATCTCCATGTATCTTGAGAATCTTGCTGGGGTTTCGGTGGTTCTCAATGCAGGAACCCTGGGTTCAAAGAACATATTTCTACTCTTGGCACTTTTTTCCTGGTGGTACTAAGGTCTCTCTGATCTCTGCTCTCTTGTTTCATTTCTTTTATATCTCTAAAGAGATTAATTTAAAATGCTAATTCTGGAGACTGTTCCTTGCCTAATTAACATAACTTCCTTTAAACCTACCTTGTTAACATCATAGTGGTGAGGACTTACACCAGACAGGATAATGACATCAGATCACAGAAAAGAGTGTCATTGCATAATACTGAGAATCATGACGGAGCAAAATTGACACATGTTTTGAGAGGACACACTTCAATCCACAACACACCCTCTGCCAGTTCTCAAGGCCTGTTTGATTCCCACCTGCTACATGGATTGCACTTTCTCCGCAGACTCCTCACAACCCACAGAGGATCTGTGTCCATCGCAGAGGGGTTCTTGAGGCACTAGCAGACATTTTTGGATAATTGTCTTCTTGCTATCTTCCTCCCATTCCAAACACACACACATACACACACACAGATACATACTTATTCACCCTTTGAGGATAAGAACTCTATTCTACCCTGCTTGCATATAATAGAGATTCAATAGATATTTACTTGAGAAAAATGCCCAAATACATAACTACACTTCAGAAGAGCATTTGATCCACTCTTAACAATTGATAGAACACTAACAAACTCAGGAATTCTACAGAAAGATGTGGTCAGAAGCAAAGACTAATTTAATAATAATAATGCCCACCAACCCCCAAGATAGCACACATCCTTAAGTATTTGTGGCACAAATAGTCACAAATACTTCATAAGAATTTGCTTGTTTAATCTTCATAACAAGAAGCTCTGGTAGCATAGTGGTTATGAATCAGGCTGCGAACTTCAAGGTCAGCAGTTCGAAACTACCAGCTGTTCCGTGGGAGAATGATTAGGCTTTCTGCTCCCATGAATATTTACAGCCTTGGAAACCCTGTACGGGTGACTATGAGTCAGAACCGACTCCACGGCACATAACCACCACCACTAAGCTTCATAACAACCAAACAAGGTAGCTGTTTTTATTGGGCCCATCTTACAGAAGAGGAAAGTTTAAAGGGTGAAGTGTAACCGGTGAAGTAGTAGAGACAGGATCAACCCCAGGCAGGTGGGTTCCAGAATCTATATGCTTAACCAGCACATTAAGTCTGCTCTCGTTTTAAGGCACTTGATAACTAAATGGACTTTCATTAAGAACACTTCTTTTCTAAGTAAAACCCACAAATAAGTTCCCAGCAGACTCTGAGAGGGCAGGAAGCATCATGGGGAAAACTCTCAGTCTGTCCATGCCCAGTGCACAGCAGATAAAGAATGAGGTCGGGTTTTTCTGTTTAAACTTATTTGGTAGAAACGAGGCAGAATCTGCCCCTGCCTAGGTCACTGCCATCCCTAAATTTCCCCTTTGAAGATAATAGATCTGGTCAATTTAAAAGGGCCAGAGGTGAGGTGAGAAACCAATAAACTCCTTAAGTTTGGCTGCCTAACTAATCAGTGAATTATGTGCTCATCAATGAATCATCAGAATGAGAGATAGCACAGCCCCCCTGGGTCACGTGCCCATCCCCCCACGGCATGGTATATTTCTCAGCAGCATTTTCTGTGAGTGCCTCCCCAGTCTAATTATAAATGACCAAGCAATGGGGTTCCCACCATTGCCTCTTGGGGAGACCTAATTATTAGGAAATTGATCATTATATTCATGCTAAATTCTTCTCCACACAGTTGTATCACATAGCTTCTTAATTGTTCTCCTTTTGACCCTGCCTCCTCCTCCCCCAAACAATTCCTCTTAAGCACTTCAATTACTTTTTCCCTATGCTGATTCCCAGGGGCCCACCAGAGAACAGAATTTAGAGGAAAAGAGAAGCAAGCAATGGAGGAGGACCGAACAGAGGCCTGACAGCTGGGAGGCCGTCTGGTCCACTCGTGGGCCTCTCACTTGGCTCATCTCTCCCAGGTTTCCTCCTCCCTGCCAGAATCCAGTGGACAACAGGTCACTGAGCAGCAGTATCTGTTCTTATTATCCCTGCCCACTTAGCAGCCTCCTCCCTCAGCCAGCTCCATGTCTACCAAAGTGTCCAGCAGAGCAAAAGGCATGTCTGGCTTCTTAATCTTTTCTGGGCCCATTCTTCCACCATCTCCACCATGAGGGTCATAGACAGGCTGGAACAGAGCAGATGTGATCGGGAGGCACAAGAAAATTGGGTTGGCATCCACCAATTCTGAAATCTGAATGCAGGCAGCAGAGAAATAAAGTCAAGAAAAACTGAACCAAGTTCACATTATCATGTGTATGTGTTGGACCAGCCCTCACATGATTGGCTAAGTATCATTGAAACTGACTTCCTAATGTGTGTCTCAAAATTATGAAATGGAACTCCTTAGAACATTCTCTGTAGGTACCTGGTTGGGAAGAGCAGTGAGAAAAGCACCTCCACATAGAGTTCTGTGTGTGTTGCCATGAACAGGCCTGGCCAATGAGTTCTGGAGACTGAAATTTAGTCTAGGCTAGTCCAAGGAACTCTGGTAGCGTAGTGGTTATGAATCGGGCTGTGAACCTTAAGGCCAGCAGTTCAATACTACCAGCCTCTCCGCGGGAGAAAGATGAGGCGTTCTGCTCCCATAAAGATTTACAGCCTCGGAAACCCTGTACAGGGTCGCTATGGGTTGCAACCGACTCGACGGCACTTAACAACAACAACATATATTAGTCCAGAGTGGCACTGTGGGTTAATGCACCAGACTGCAAAGCCATTTGAATTGTAAGGTTCAAGCTCACCAGTTACTCCTCAGAAACCCTATACAGGGTCGCCATGGTGTGGCACTGTGGGTTAATGTGCAGTGTTACAAAGTTTGCTTGAACTATAAGGTTGGCAATTCAAACTTACCAAGCCCTCCTTGAAAACCCTATACAGGATCGATATGGGTCAGAACCAACTCGATGGCACTTAACAACAATATTGTCAAAGTCATTATTCCTAGTATGGATTATACCTGCCTACTGAAAGGAGCTGTTGTTGTTAGGTGCCATCAAGTCCATGCAGATTCATAGAAACCTTACGCACAGCAGAATGAAACACTGCCTGGACATGCGCCAACCTCACAATCATTGCTACACTTGAACCCTAAGTTGCTTTCACTGTGGCAATACATCTCATTGTGAGTCTTCCTCTTTCTCTCTGACCCTCCATTTTATGATATCCTTCTCCAAGGACTGGTCCCTTCTGACAATATGTCCAAAGTATGAGAGATGAAGTCTGACTATCCTGGTTTCCAGAGAACATTCAGGCTGTACTTCTTCCAACACAGATTTGTTTATTCTTTTGGCAGTCCATAGTACTTATAATATTCTCCTCCAATACCATAGCTCAATTGCATCAATTATTTTACCATCTTATTCACAGTCCAACTAACTTTTGCCTGCATATGAAGTTATTGAAAATACCATGGTTTATGTCAGGCACATCTTAGCCCTCAAACTGACATTTTTGTTCTTCAACATTCTAAAGAGCTTTTGTCCAACAGACTTGCCCAATGCAATACGTCATTTGATTTCTTGACTGCTGCTTCCATGAGTGTTGATAGTTGATATAAGCACAATGAAGTCTTTGACAACTTCAATCTTTTCTCCACTTATGTGGATGTTCTTTATTGGTCCAGCGGTAAGGATTTTTGTTTTCTTTACTTGAGATGTAACCCATAGTGAAGACTGTGGTCTTTGATCTTCATCAGTATTTTAATTCCTCTTCATTTCCAGCAAGCAAGATTGTATCATCTGAATATCTCAGATTATTAATAAATCTATCTCCAATCATGATGTCACATTTTTCTTAATATAATCCAGCTTCTTGGATTATTTGCCCAGCATACAGATTGAATAAGTATGGTGAAAAAATACAACTTTGGTGCACACCTTTCCTAATTTAAAACCATTCATTGTTCCCTTTTGCTGTTTTAACAACTTCCTCTTGGTCTATGTACAAGTTCCTCAGGAGCACAATTAAGTGTTCCAAAATATTCATTCTCCACAATGCTCTCTATAGCTTGTCATTATCCACACAATCAAAAGCCTTTGTATAGTCAATAAAGCACAGGTAAGCAACTTTCTGGTATTCTCTGCTTTCAGCCAAGATCCATCTGATGTAAGCAATGATATCCCTTGTTCCATGTCCTCTGCCGAATCCAGCTTGAACCTCTGGCAGTTCTCTGTCAATGTAATGTTGCAGCCATTTTTGAATTACCTTTAGCAAAATTTTGATTGCATGGGATATTAATGATATTGTCTAATGATTTCTGCATTCCCTTGGATCACCTCTCTTTGGTATGGGCAAAACACACACCTCTGTCAGTCAGTTGACCATGTAGTTGTCTTCCAAACTTCTTGGCATGTAAGTACCTCCAGTACTGCATCAGTTTGTTGAAAGATTTCAGTTTGTATTCCATCAACTCTCCGGACCTTGTTCTTTGCCAATGACTTCTATGTACCTTGGATTTATTCTTTCAATATCATTGGCTCTTGATCTTATGAAAGCTCTTGAAGTGGTTGAACATCAACCATCTCTTTCTGGTACAGTGACTCTGTGTATTCCTTTCATTTTCTCTTGATGCTTTCTGTGTCATTCAATATTTTGCCCATAGAATCCTTCAATATTTCAAGTTGAGGCTTGAATTTTTTCCTTAGTGCTCTCAGTTTGAGGTATGCTGAGCACGTTCTTCCCTTTTGGTTTTCTAACTCCAGCTTTTTGCACATTTTGTTATAATATTTGATTTTGTCTTCTCAAGCTGCCTTTTGAAAATTTCTATTTAGCTCTATTACCTCCTCATTTCTACCATTTGTTTTAGCATGTCTATACTGGAGAGCAAGTTTCAGAGTCTCTTCTTAGATACATTTTGGTCTTTTCCTTTTTTTCTTCTCAATGACCTTTTGCTTTCTTCCTATATGATGCTCTTGGTGTCATACCACAATTCGTCTGGTCTTCGGTATTTAGTGTCTAATGCATCAAACCTGTTCTTGAGATGATCTCTAAATTCAGCTGGAATATGTTCAAGGTCAATTTTGGGTGTCGTGTACTTTTTAAATTTTCTTCAGTTTTAGCCTGAAGTTGCATATGAACAATTGATGGTCTGTTCCGCAGTATGCCCCTGGCTTTGTTCTGCTTAATGTTATGGAGCTTTTCAACTGTCTCTTTCCACAGATGTAGTCAGTTTGATTTCTGTGTATTCCATATGGTTAGTTCATGTGTATAATCATCTTTTGTGTTGTTTAAAAAAGGGGTTGCAAGGAAAAAAGCAATGGTCTTACAAAATTCTATCATGCAATCACCAGCATAGTTTCTATCACCAAGGCCATATTTTCCAATTACTAGTCTTTCCTCTTTGTTTCCAACCTTTTCCATCCAATTACAAGTATTTATCAATACATCATGATTGCATGTTTGATCAATTTCAGATTGAAGAAGTTGATAGAATTCTTCAGTTTCATCATCACTGACTTTGGTGGTAGGTGTGTAAATTTGAATAATTGTGCTATTAACTAGTCTTTCTTGTTGTTGTTGTTGTTGTTAAGTGCTGTCGAGTCATTTCTGACCCATAGTGACCCTGTATAGGGTTTCCAAGGAACACCTGGTGAGCTTAAACCACCGACCTTGTGGTTGGAAGCGACTTTGCAGTCCAGCACATTAACAGGACTTATTGTAGGTGTATGCATGTTATCCTATCACAGACAGCGTTGTACTTCAAGACAGATCTTGCTATGTTCTTTTTGATGCCATTCCTCTTCAGTTTGTCATTCCCCAAATAGTAAGCTATGTGACTGTCAAATTCAGAATGGTCAATACCAGTTCCTTTCAGCTCACTAATACCTAGGATATCAATGTTCATGCATTCCATTTCATTTTTTTACAATTTCCAATTTTCCTAGATTCATACTTTGTACATTCCATGTTCTGATTATTAATAGATGTTTACAGCTGTTTCTCTTCATTTTGAGTTGTGCCCCATCAACAAATGAAGGCCTGAAGTTTTTACTCCATTTGAGTCATCGTGGTCACTTCTACTTTGAGGATATAACTTTTCCCCAGTCATATTTGGATTGCCTTCCAATCTGAGGAACTCATCGTCCGACATTATATCTGACAATATTCTGGCTCTCTTCTTCATGTTTCAATATTCAATATTCTGGTGCTGACTATGTTCCATTGCTATTCATACTGTTGTCAGTGACTAAATATTCAGAAGTAATCCATCTCTACTTCTTACTAGTCTGTCTTTACTGGGAAACTCAGCTGAAACCTTTCCTGACCCTGCTGGCATTTAAAATACCTGTGCTATAGCTTCCAGAATCACAGAAACAAGCAAGTCACCACAGTATAACAAACTGACAGAGGAGTGGTGGCCTTAGCCATTAGCGAGATGCAAATGAAACAACAATGACATGTCATGTCATCCAGCATAATTAGCAAACTTCAAAAAAACAGAAAGCAACAAGTGCTGACGAGGGTGTGAAGAAACTGGGGCTCTTCTACATTGCTGGTGGGACGATAAAATGGTGAGCCACTATGGAAAACAGTATGGCTCTTCCTCAAAAAGTTAGAAATAACAATACAATATGGTGCTGTGGGGTAATGCATCAGAGTACAAAGTCGTTTGAACTACAAGGTTGGTAGTTCAAGCTCACCAGATGCTCCTTGAAAACCCTATACAGGGTCGCTATGGGTTGGAATTGACTTGACAGCACTTTAAGAACAACACCAATGTCACAACAATCCCTTCACTTGGTACATATTCCCAAGAAACAAGAGCCATGTCACGAATTAATATATGCACACCAGTGTTCATCATAGCACTATTTCCAGAATAAATGCCCCTCAATCGAAGAATGGATAAATAAACTTTGGTACATACACACAATGGAATACTACACAATATTTAAAAATAATGATGAATGTGCAATACACCTAATAATATGGATGAAACTGGAGGACTTTATGCTGAGTGAAATTAGTCAATTACAGAAAGGGTGGTAGGGGAGGGGAAATAATCACCTGCTAGAGGATAGGTGATATACAACAAGAGGGAGGTCAGCAAAATTATGAAAACAGGTGAAGATACAGGAAATAATGCAAGGATTAAAGGGAATAGAGGTAAACACTGTTATATACACAACATTGTTCTGAAGGTAGATACATGGACAGATACACAGCCTGAATGGGTATAGGAAAGAGCATGGGAGTATAACCATATATTTGTTGTTGTCAGGTGCCACTGAGTCGGAACCGACTCATAGCGACCCCATGCACAGCAGAATGAAACGATGTCCGATCCTGGGCCAACCTCACCACCACTGCCACACTTGATGCCATCAATGATGCCACCTGGCCGATCCATCTTATTAGGGGTCTTCCTCTTTTTCTCTGACCCTCCATCTTACCCAGCATGACATCCTTCTCCAGCGACTGTTCTCTCCTGACAATATGTCCAAAGTATAAGAGACGAAGCTTAGCCATCCTGGCCTCCAAGGAGCACTCTAGCTGCACTTCTTCCAAAATAGATCTATTGGATCTTTTGGCAGTCCATGGCACTTTCAGTATTCTCCTCCAATACCACAACTCAAAGGCATCAATTCTTCTACAGTCTTCCATATATATATATATATAAAGGTTTGGCAGAGGACAATTGTACAAGTATACACTTGTGGTATACAGGAGACAAAATGATGAAACTTCTTAGATGTTACCAAATGCCTTGAAGCAACAAGTTGCTGGGCCTGGGAGTTCAATTGTCATAATCATAGTCCACAAAGTCAATGTTCTACATCCTACTTTGGTGAATAGAAACTTGGATCTTAAAAAGCAGCCATCTAAGTTGCAATTATTAGTCTCCTCATTACTGAAGAAATAAGAGTGATAAAAATTAAAGACACTTGTAATTAATTAGTACAATGGACTAATGGAACATGTGAATAAGATGGTGTCCAACTACCACTACCAACTGCTCTGAAAAGAATCACATTAGAGCTCCTGGATAGAGTGGGAGAAAATGTGAAACAAAATTCAAAGTTTAATATATATCTATATAAAAGGCCAGGCATACTGGTCAGAAAGAGACTGGAAGAACCTGAGACTATGGCCATCGACCGCCCTTCAGGTCTGGAAAGGAACTCATCCTCGTGGCCTAATTTTAAGCCATGAAGAAGATAAGGTGTATGGGGGGAACAGCAACACTAGTGAGGTAAGCTCATCATGGAATAATCAACCATTCAAGGTCAAAAGGGCAACAGTTATCTAAAGACAAAGTTGAGAAGGGATTGGAAGGAGGGTGGAATGATATAGGAACTACAGGGAGGAATGGGATAATTGTTGTTATATGGAGGGGATTGCAATCATTGAGATGAAACAAAGCGTATGATTTGTTGAATGCAAAATTGATGATCTCTGTAAACCTTCACTCAATTCACAATAAAAACTTTTAAAAAAATAAATCTGGTAATTTACAAGGATACAGAAGAGATTACAGGTGAGGTCAAGTGTCCAGTTAGGGATTATTGAATTTGTCCAGGCAAGAAAATAAAAGGAACAAAGCTAAAATGGCAAATGGGTATAAATAAGAGAAGTCAATTTTGAGGAACATTTTAAAGGTTGACTCAACAGATCTAGAGGATAGGAAAAAATTTCAAAAATGATTTTGAGATGTCAAACTGAGATAGGGAAGAAGATGTCTAACTTATGCCTTAATGTTGTTGTTGTTATTAAGTGCCCTCAAGTAGATCCTACTCACAGCAACACTGTATTGAATTTCCAAGAAACAACTGGTGGCTGCGAACTGCTAACCTTGCAGTTAACAGCCCAACATGTAACCCACTATGCTATCAAAGACCCCTATGCCTTAATGTTGTTGTTGTTAAGAGCCATCAAGTTGGTTCTGACTCATAGCAACCCTGTACAGAGTTCCAAGGAGCAGCTGATGGGTTTGAACTGCCAACCTTGTAATTCAAACCAACCTGCAGTCCAGCAAATTATCCTGCAGTGCCACACCATGGAAAGGGGAAAACATAAAAACAGAACTGGTTTAGAGGAAAAAACAGTTTGGCTTGGAAATATTGAACAGAAGAACTGTATCTATACCTCAACGGGAAAATTTCAGCTAAAAATAAGAATGCAGGTAGATTTCATCAGGGAATGTGTAGGTGGTAGCTAAAGCCAGCAAACTGAGTAGCTATTCAAGGGAAGAGTGTGGAGTAAGATGAAAAAACCTGGATGGAAACTTGGGAGAAAGTTGCATGTAAGGACCAGGCAAATAAGAGAGTCCAGAAAGAGTATTGAGGACAATGAACCAAGAAGGCAAATGGAAAACCAGAAGATGAAATATACAGACACCAAGGAGAACAGATTGTCAAAAGGAGCAGGGTCAAAGTAACACAAAGAGGTTTAATAAGATAAGGGCTTAGAAGAGACTGATGCATTTTCCACCATACCAGTACATGGTTTAGTGACTGGAGCAGAAATCAGATTTTTAGAAATCAAATTTTTCTGTTTGGATAGCAAAATGAGGCTAAGAAAGAGTACAGACTATTCTTCATTTATGTTGGAATTAAAGGTATAGAGAGACAAGGACTTGCTCAAAAGGAAAGCAACGTTGAGGAAATACTTTATTTTAATAAAACACTTTCTTTTAATAAAATGAAATCAGTGCCAGTGAGGATGAGGATAATTAAAGAGTGACAATTCTAAAAGGTTTTGTGATATGAAGTGACCAAGAGCAAAGATGGAAGAGTGTGAAGCATCTCTTCTCTTAAGACAAGGGGAATGTAAAAAGAGAATTAAAACATTAAGTATGTTTGATGGTGGAATGGAGGTAATTTTAGGATATTAGAATCTGTTGACCTGTGTGTGTGTGTGTGTGTGTGTGTGTGTGTATGCATATGGAGCGCAATGACTCCATATGGTAAGCATTGGCCTGCAAACCACAAAGTAGACAGTTTGAGCTCACCAGCCACTCCTCAGGAGAAAGACGAAATTTTATGCTCCCATAAAGGAGTACTACCTTAGAAACTTTATACAGGGCTGCTAAGAATCAAAACCAATTCAAGGGTTTAGCAACAACATATATATATGTGTGTATATATATAGAGAGAGAGAGAGCTCTGGTAGCGTAGTGGTTACGAATCAGGCGGCAAGCCGTAAGGTCAGCAGTTTGAAACTACCAGTGGTTCCACGGGAGAAAGATGAGGCTTTCTGCTCCCGTTAAGATTTACAGCCTTGGAAAGCCTATGTAGGGTCGCTATGAGTCGGAACCGACTCCACGGCACATAACAACAACAATATATACATATAT
>NW_006408632.1:9310409-9318740 GCF_000296735.1 Chrysochloris asiatica
TTTTTAATTGAAATAGGTACAATCATATTTTATGTGTGAGTGGGCCCAGAGACTAAAGGAAGTAATAAAATGGCCAGCTTTAGTGGCACATGAAAGAATAAACTAGAGATGAGTGAATGTCTGAACTGGTACGAGGATGAAGCACCTAGAGCAGGAAAAGTAAGCAGGCTCATATCTCAAGGTTATACAAATACAGAACCAGCCCTGAGAAGGTGTGTCTCCTTAAATTTTGGCCCCAGTCACATCCTGAAATTATTAAACACCTTCAACCATCTAGGTGAAGTTGGAAATCATGAATGTTTAATGAAGTAGATCATCCTGGTTAGGAAAGTTTCTTCCACAGTGTTCAGAAACCCAGGACATGCAAAAGAGAGAGACCATTTGCCAGAGGTTGGAAAGACTGACAAGGAGTCAAAAGAGTGAGAGAACTGCACATGATGTGAGAGTATAGTTGAAATGGCTTCTCAACAAGGTAGGAAGAGGAAATGGAACTAGAAGGGACTACTATCCTACTAACATAAGGAAAGGTCAAGAGACAGGGAGCCCCAATGAGACCAAAGAACATATATCAAGGGCATGAAAGAGTGGGGACTGATAGAAGGATCAGAGGTTGTGGTCAGAAAGGAGAATTTCAGAGTTCAGGATTTCAAAAATGGAATGAGTCCAGTTGATGACAAGGTCTAGTAGTTGCTACGGGAGCGGTTGCTACAGTGGTGTTAACGGTGGAGGCTGCTGAAGAAGGGGGGTTTCAGGAGCTGTGAGGCCAAAGCATTGGAGGGATTCTCTATGAGAGCATGACTGCAGGAATTGGAGAAAAAAATCACTGTGCTATCCAAAACCTTCTGACTGAACTCGAAGGAATAAGTACAATTCTTCACATCCATCCATCTGTCCATGCTGCCCAAGTGAAATTCCTACTGAGGTACTCTGGAGTGTATTTTATTAGGATAAAATACAGTGGACTCTTTACTTTCACATAAATTTGTGTTCCTTTAGATCAACTATTCTGTTTTAGTCACCTAGGGCTGCTGGAACAGGAAAACCACAATTGAGTGGCTTTAAAGAACAGAAATGCATTTTCTCATAATTCTGGAGATTGAAAGTACAAATCTGGGTCTTGGCTATGTTGATTCGTATGGTGAAACTTTTTCCTAATTTCTGGTGTTTGCTGTCAATTCTTGGCAAATCTTGAACATCTTTCCTTGGCTTATAAACCATCCTCAAATAGCACATCACCGCCTGTGTGTGACTCTGTGTCTATCTGGTCTTTTCATAATTCAAAACATTTTATGTTTAGGATCCACCTCATGAATAACAACAACAACAACAACAAAAAACACTCTATTTCCAAAAAGTATCACATCCACAGGTATAAAGGCGAGGAATCCAATATATTTTGGAGGAATCACAATTCAATTCACAATATCTACTATATTATACTTTTACACTATCCCACTGTTATATATCTGCATGACTCAAAGTATACATAAATCTATGTAATAAACTGGAAATGTTGTGGGTAAGTGCTATCAAGTTGGTTCCAACTCATGGCGACCCCGTATAGGGTTTCCAAGGAGAGGCTGGTGAGCTTGAATCATTGACCACACTTGCAGTCCAGTGCATTAATCTGCAGAGCCACACCAGGACTCCAGAGTTAAGTACTATTAGAATACCATCGAAGGCAAAGTTTCTCACATCTTCTGCATCCAAAAACTTTCTCTCGATGCTGTCAGAAAGCTTATATATGGAAGAAGGTATCGATTTCCTATGTTTCCTACTCTAGGATTTGAAAAAGTTCTTTGGGTACTAAACCCTATTTCCTATCAACATTTCACAATGAACTGCTTAATGAATAAGGAAAAACATCTGGTTCAGCAGTACTTTAAAAAAAAAAAAAAAAAGGGTAACAGATCAAGGTGGGCCAATTTTATTAGAACAAAAACCAAGCCCAGCATTTACAAACCTAAGGACACTGGATCTGAACTAAACACATTTGACCTAAGAGTTTGGAGGAGAGGTCACGTTCATGTGGTGATGACCCCGCTGAGGTTAATGAACACTTTAACAATATACCATCCATTAAATAGCCTGTTGCAGCACCGACTCAATTAGTTTTGGCTACTCTGTTTCAGGGGGAAATTCAAGAGCATTTCAAATGTCCATTTCTATAGACTCTCTACGGCTTCTTACATAAAGGAACATAGAGAGACTAAAAGCATCATCCAACAACATTGGTGCGTGTGGAGGGGGGTACCACACATGCCATTGTCATCATGGGCACAGACAACACACTTTGTCTCAATCTCCATTATTTGAAGCACTCAGCAGACATTTAATAATTATGACCTTATTGATATGAGTTCAGTTGGCTCTCTATTGTTTTTCATAGGAAGTATTAAGAATATTTAACTAAATATCATCATTGGGGCAGGGAGAGTCTGTATAAAGGGGGTATCTCTTTGCAATATTAGAGAAATCCATGATATGTTTAAGAAGGATAATAGGCTCTATACTCTTTCAGAATAATGACATTTAATAAACCCTCAAAGACCCCATCTCTGAGTCTAGTTTATTTCTACTGTCTTCCTCAAAAGACATGTAGGAATCCCATCTTTGATCCAAACAAACAGTTCTTGTCCTTCAAATGCCAGTTCAAGTGCCATCTCCTCTGGGAAGCCTTTTCAAATATGTTAAGCCCAGGTCTCCTTTCTGAATTCCTGTAGATTTGGCAGTTTGTAGACCCATGTCTAAAACCAGTACTTATTCAGACTGTTAACAGAGCCATGTGAATACGTTAGCATTCCCTATTTTCAGTCCCAGGTACCTATGAAGCAGAAATTATTTGCATATGGCACTGTGGATTAATGTGCTGGACTGCAATGTTGGTTTGAACCACAAGATCGGTGGTTCAAGTTCACCAACCACACCTCAGAAACCCTATACAGGGTCACTATGAGTGGGAATCAACTAGACAGCACTTGACAACAACTAACCTAAGGAATCCTGGTGTGGTGCTGTGGGATTAGCACTGGACCACAAGGTCGGTTTGAACTTGTGGGTTTTGAGTTCAGACTCACCAGTTCTTCTTCA
Source organism: Chrysochloris asiatica (assembly GCF_000296735.1). Taxonomy (NCBI): domain Eukaryota; kingdom Metazoa; phylum Chordata; class Mammalia; order Afrosoricida; family Chrysochloridae; genus Chrysochloris; species Chrysochloris asiatica. The sequence continues at coordinate 9,313,500 of NW_006408632.1, forward strand.
GAAACCCTATACAGGGTCACTATGAGTTGGAACTGGCTCAACGGCACTTAACAATAACAACACTAACCTAAGGGATAGCAATTCAAATGTGTCCAGCAGTACTATGGGAAAAAGTTCTGGCAATCTGCTTCCATAAAGATTACAACCAAGAAAATTCTATAGAACACAGTTCTACTCTGTAACACATGGACACTAAGAGTCCAGGGTAACTCCACAGCAACAAATTTGTTTAGGTGTTGTTTTGTTTTTCTTATTTCTAGCATAGGTTAACTGTGAATAAGAAGTCAAAAGAATGAAGGAAGAAGGAAAAGAATGAACATGTTTTGTAGTTACTCGACATATGAGAATCTATGCCTCCTTTTCATAGTAACTAAAATCATGCTCACTCTAGCATTTGATTATGTACTGTTTTGTATGATATTGACATGTTAACCTTGAGGGAAAGACTGTGTTGTGTGATCAACAGGGGATAGTTTTGTACATAACTGGTATATTTTTAAAAGTGGAAGTCACACTCAGTGCTTAGATCTTGGTTTCCAATTCTACTCGCCTGTAAAACAAACCAGTGCTCTTTGGAGGAATGGCTGATTCTATGGCTAGAGCAGAAAATATACAAGATGAGCTAAAAGCATCTTACAGTGTCAGATGTAATGAATTGCTCACAATGTATAAGGATGAGGCACCCCAAAGGGAAATAAAATCCATCTTGAAAGATCTCCCAAAGGCCCAAACTGGAAAATGCGAGCAACAAAATAAGCAGAATAATATTAGATTATAATTAAAGTATAAAATAGATATCCACAAGTGCATAATGATATAAATAAAGAAACAGATAGAAGAGACAGATCCCTATACAAAATAATTTCAAATAATTTATAAAGATTATTAGGGACTTGCTTCCAAAGAGTAAAGTATGGGGAGGGGTGGTGTGGTAACTTTACAGTGGAGAAATCTAGCAAAAACTGCATTGGTCTGGTCATCAAAATGAACATTATCATTAGATTGGATGATAGGATGGATGACGCTTGATCTAACATGATGAGAAGGTACTTTAGTCACCTCTTTGGTACTCCTACTCAAAACCCATAACCCTATTCTAACCATGTCAAAAACATCAGATAAACTCACACTGAAGAACTTTCTACATAACATCTCGCAAACACTCTTCACAGCACTCATTAGAAACAAGAAAATTTTAGAAATTGCCATAAACAGAGGAAGCTGAGGAGACCTGATGATTAAATACAATGTGTGATCCTGCATGAGATCATGGAACCAAGAACAAGGACATTGTGGAAGACTAGTAAAGTCTGAATAAAATGCCTCAATGCTGGTTTCTTTTAATTATGACATGTGTCCTATAGTAATGGAGGGTTTGAACTGCCAACCTTGTGATTCGCAGCCCAGTTCTGATCCTACAGCACCCCACCAGAAGTCCAGCGCAATTGAACCAAAACCTTTCGTGTCAACTTGGCAAAAGTCAAACCCATTGTGGCCAAGTGGATTCTCACTCAGCAAAGAGGCAGGGGCTTCTAAATAAGGCTCATTGGACAGTCTGTGCTTGTCCTTACCTTCAGAGGCAAAGACTATCTCCTTTATTTTGCTTATTGTGCCTGTTTTCTTTGAATAAAAAAATAGAATCTTGGTTCAAGAATTAGTTGGAAGCCAGCAAAAATGAATAGTAATGAGGCTATTTCTATCAAAAATAACTTCATTACCATGCCAATATTTGATAGAACCAAATGCTCAATTCTCTCTAGGAAGAAAGGTGCTGAAGACAGCGTCCTCCCACCTTTTAGACGGAAAGAATTCATAATTTAAGTAATTTTAAAGACTTCCCCATTCACATATTCCTACTTCTGATTGACCCAAATCAGCATTCACATTTTGTCCAGTACAACTTTAAGTAATCTAAGGAGCTATGGAAAAACCACTAGATTTAGGCTTCATTTTTCTGCATGATTTTATTGGGGGGGGAGCATAAAAGCTTGAGCATGCTTTCATACTTTGCCCTAATTCTAGTAGGGTAAAAAAAAATTTTTTTTTTTTTTTTTTTGTTAGCATTTAGAAAACTACTATGTCTTGCCCACAGATCAGGCCTCAAGGATGTATAAAACCATTCAAAAGCTCCGTAATAGTTTTCAAATACAAGACAGTAAAGACTGTTCATTATACGTGTTCGCGAAAGAGTCTGTCAGGTGACCTGCTGCCCTGATACACTTATCCGGATCTAAATGAAATCAGAATTGGGGATTTTTGTCTCCAATGGAGTATGGGTGGATGATCTGATCTCTAAAACCGCATACCCCCCAAATTCCCATTTAACAAGTCTACATCTCCATGACGGGAGCTGGTTTCTGTGCACTCAGGCCTTCAACTTTCGTTCTTTCCCTGCCCCCACTGATTATAGCCAGCAATCAAGGAAGTGCAGAAGGAAAAATTACTTAAATGATAAAAAAAATAAAAATAAAATACCTTGCACACCAGAGAAATCAAACTCTAATCCAAAGTCCTCCAGTGAAGTGTTGTCGTTTTAGCAAAATGTTATCTGTCTCCTCCCAAAGAGAAACGTATGGCGCTGTGGATAAATGTGCCAGACTGCAGAGCCATTTGAACTGCAAGGTTGGCAGTTCAAGCTCACCAGGTGCTCCTCAGAAACGCTATACAGGGTCGCTATGGGTCGGAACTGACTCGACAGCATTTAACAACAACAAAGAGAAACGGGTGGACAGGACTTCAGATTGGCAGGTCATGTGCCTTTCTTCCCACATCTGTGCCTACCTCTTTCTCCACAGATTTTTCTCTAGAAAATTTCTCCACAGAAATTTCTCTGTCCTTGAGTCAGAGAGGTCCATCTGTTTTCTCGGTCAATCCAAGAAGAGTTAACTTTGATGACTGTTGTCCATTCAGTAGCAAAATCTCTCTCTTTACAGTAGTTTGAGAGTTCTGACTCTTCACTTTTCCTCTTTAAGACAGGAAACCCCATGCTGGACTGAATGATGAATGAAGCAAATCATTTGTAAACTCTACTTGCCAAAGAGGGGATCTGGGGGGCTTTCCAAACCACCACAATAGAGGTTTTAACACTGAACAGTGTAAATTGTTCACCAGGGACAACTTGAAATGTCTCTTCAATGCTTCCAGCCTGGCCTCACTGAGCTTCTAACAAGGAACTCTTAGGAACTAGTCTGATGGTGCCTCTCTGACTAGAGTCAGAGAGGAAGCTTCAAATGCATAAGGGAAATGTCAATATGGGAGACAAAAGATTGGGAATCTTATAAAATTTTGAGTCACTTGCCCCAGAGCAAGAGATTGTTATCTAGCTAAACACACACACACACACACAAACAGCTATTGAAAGAAGCAAATCCACTTGTTAATATTCAGCTCTCCTATCTAGCTATGGAACAGATGAGCAATAAAGGGCAATAGATCAGCTCTTTTAGGCGGACACACCACCGATAAATCACAAACAATAAAGTTGGAGACAGGCTTGCTGGGCCCCAGCTGGTATTGCTTATAACTGTCCTAAGCAATCAGGAATCATGGAGAAACTCCTTTTGGGAAAGTCTAACCGCAAGACTTCACAATGAGCGCCTCAATCCCACATGCCCATGTGCTGAAGGGGATGCAGGCAAGTGGATACCTTTATTCTTTTTGACAAGATCAATCAGTCTCTCTGGAATCTCCCCATAGCCCGCTTCTCCCTGGTCAGCTCCCATCCTCCACTCCAGCCACGAGGATCAAGAACAGAGTAATAGAAATTGAAGGGTAGCCTCCTTCCTCTTCTTTGACACACTCAAACCCAGAGCACACCTACGGGATGTGAACAGTGTCATACCAAGGAGAGCAAGCACAGGCAATCCAGAAAAGTCATGATCACACACAGCACATTCTAGTCCTTACACTGCCACAAATCCAATTAAGTAGATTTCTAACTGGAATCTTTGCTATATCAAACTAAAAGTTACAGCAAGGTACAGGGGCTTTGTGATGCATTGTCAACTGTAATAGACGCATTCCCCATTGTATCCCCACGAATACCGGTAGTTCTCTGGCCAGAACTAAGCCCTCCCCATCATTTCCCCAACACCTGTTCAAAGGTGAGTCTAGCCGTCCTGGTCTCAAACCACACTGTGGGTATATCTCAGCCTCTGCCCGTAGACTGACTTCATCTCCATCTCCATTGTTTTATTGTGGAGCCACAAAGGAGCGTTGCATTTTCACTAATTACTACAGTCTCTACCTATTGTCAGTCATTGGCACCTGCCATATGCTTACCATCAGGTGTAGTCAAGTTCCTATTGTGAGGCATTCACGGATGCCCAAAATAGATACTGCAGAACCTGCTTGTGTTTTCACAGGGCCACTTATATTTCAAAGAAGCTCATTCTGCTTCCAGAAGTTACTAAAGGGGGCTTTCTATTCAACGCTGTGCACTATTGAAAAGTCCAATACTTCCTAGTGAATGCTGCTGTCCTCCTTAACACCATTGCCATGCAATGGGGACTGTCCTGTACACTATTACCTTTGTGCAGAGAGTTTAGGAAGTAATTGTCTTCAGGTGGAACATATGGAAGAATGTTAGGAGGATTGGTGATAGGATCTGCAGATTCTTGGTCAAAACTACACACATAAACACAAAAATAGCCCAAAGAAACTGTGTTGCCAAATTACGATTCATCTTATTTAACTAGGAAGAAATCCTTTTATGTATCTTTATATCTGTTAGTGGCCAAAACAAGTGACTTTCTCTAATGCTTTAGCAGAAGACGTCATTAGAAACCCCCAAGCCATGTAAGATGCTCATAAAACAATCCACTCCATCCTGCCCCATAAGTTCACCGACTGGCTCTTATGTGTGTCCATTTGCACAGGTGTAAACAAGTAGGAAAATTGCTCTCCAGATCCTGACAATCTGAATGAGGCACCACATCATGTGGCCTACTTAGATGAAACCCTATATTCAACCCTGAGATAAATTTGGTATCTTGTTAGGCACAATCTTCTACCTGTAGTCACAATTGCACGGAACTATTTATTGTTATTGTTGTAGTTATGTGCCAACGAAGTCAGTACTAGCTCTTAGTGACTCTATGCACAATGGAACAAAGCACTGCCAAGTTCCACGCCAACCTCACAATCATTGCTATGCTATGATTGCTGCTGCCCCTAATTCATGTCAATCCATCTCCTTAAAGGTATTCCTCTTTTTCTCCCACCATCCACTCTAACAAACAT
>NW_006408632.1:9323051-9333888 GCF_000296735.1 Chrysochloris asiatica
TCTCTAATGGCTAGTGATCGTGAACATTTCTTCATATGTTTGTTAGCAGCCCAGATCTCCTCCTTGGTGAAATGTCTGTTCATGTCCTGTGCCCATTTATCAATTGGATTATTTATCTTTTTCTTGTAGAGGTGTTATAGTTTCCTAAATATTTTAGAAATCAGTCCCTTGTCTGATGTGTCATTGAAAAAGAATTTTTTTCCCATTCTGTGGGTTCCCTTTTTATTCTTTTGGTGAGGTCTTTTGATGCATATAAGTTTTAAATATTTAGTATGTCCCAATCATCTATTTTATCTATTTTTGTTTGTGTAGTTTTCCAAATATTTGATAGTCTGTATATGCCCTGAATTAGAGTCCTCATATTTGTCCCTATTTTTTCATTGATGACCTTCATAATTTTGGGATTCACATTTAGGTCTTTAATCCATGCTGAGTTCATTTTTGTATAGGACATGAGGTAAAGGTCTTGTTTCGATCTTTTGCATATCGTTTTCCAGTTCTGCCAGCACCATCTGTTAAAGAGACTATCTCCTCCCCATGCAAATACCTAGGCATTTTGTCGAAAATCAGTTGGCTCTATGTGGATGGGTTAATTTTTGGATTCTCAATTCTGTTCCATTGATCAATGTATCTTTCACTGTACCAGTACCAGGCTGTTTTGACCACTGTAGCCATGTAGTAAATTTTTAAATCGGGGAGTGAGAGGTTTCGAAGCAGTGCTTTGCTTATCCTGGGCTAACATGGAGATTCTTGAAGACAGATCAAACTTTAGGTGCCCCACTGCGTATGCTAAGACATACATTCAGAATAACCAGAGTACCAAAAGGGTAACATGTGTAAACAGGAGAACAAATCTCTAGATGGAGTATTATCTGAAAGAAATTGCCATTAAGTACATAGTACTCTCTTTTCTCTGATATTCACACACACCAAACATCTGCTATTACAGCTTTTAAATTCAAATTATAGCTACAAAGGCCATCTAGAAAGAGAATATGAATCTGTGAAACAACTAATAATAGAGGGAACCAAAAAAGAAGTTCCTAATTCTGCTTTTTTTTTGTTTGGTGCCGTCAAATCAATTTCAACTAATAGTGACCCCATCTAACACAGTAGAACTGTCCCATGGGGTTTTCAGGCTGCAATATTTATTGGATCAGATTATCAGAACTTTCTGCTTTATTATCTCTGAGTGGGTTCTGATGTAATTTTTTGTTTTGCAGCTGAGTACGTAACTACTGCACCAACAGGTCTCCTGCCTTCTCTCTCTTACATACTAGAATTAAAATGTGGGATTCTGCTGCTGCTGTATGTCATCTAGTAGATTCCAACACGTAGCAACCCTGAATAGGATTTCCAAGTCTATACATCTTTGTTGCTGCTGTTGTTAGGTGTCATTAAGTTGGCACTGACTCATAGTGACTGTATGCACAACAGAACGAAACACTGCTTGGTCCTGCGCCAACAGACAACTGTTGTTAGGCCTATGCCCACTGCTGCTGCCATTGTGCTAATCCATCTCATTGGAGGTCTTCCTCCTTTTCTCCAACCCTCCACTTTACCAAACATGGTATCCTTCCTCAGGGATTGCTCCCTCCTGATAATATGTCTGAAGTTTGAGAGACAAAGTCTGCCCATCCTGGCTTCCAGGGAGCATTCTGGCTGTATTTCTTCCAACACAGATTGGTTTGTTCTTTTGGAAGTCCATGGTACTTTTAATGTTCTCCTCCAATATCATAACTCAATTGTATCAATTCTTCTACAGTCTAATTCACTGTCCAGCTTTTGCATGGATATGAGGTTATTGAAAATACCATGGCATGGGTCAGGTGCACCTTAGTCCTCAACCTGACATCTTTGCTCTTCAACACTTTAAAGAGATCTTGTGCAGCAGATTTGCCTAAAGCAATATGGCCTTTGATTTCTTCACTGCTGCTTCCATGAGTGTTGATGGTTGATCTAAGCAAAATGAAGTCTTTGGCAACTTCAATAGTTTTTCTCTATTTATCATAATATTATTTATTGGTCTAGTGGTGAGTGTTTTTGGTTTTTTTTACATTGAGGTGCAACCCATACGTAAAGCTGTGGTCTTTGATATTCGTCAGTAAGTATTTTAAGTCCTCTTCCCTTTCAGCAAACAAAGTTGTATCACTTGAATATTGCAGGTTGTCAATAAGTCTTCCTCCAATTCTGATGCCACGTTTTTCTTCGTATAATCCAGCTTCTTGGATTATTTGCTCAGCATACAGCTAGAGTAAGTATCGTCACATATTCTGCTATGCTTGAACCTATTGCTGCTGCCACTGTGTTAATCTATCTTGGTGGGGGACTCCCTTGTTCACTGATCATCCACTTTATCTAGCGGTGTCCTTCTCCAGGGACTGGTCTTGCCTGATAATATGAACGAGACAAAAAGTCTCATGTCCCTGGTTTCTAAGGAGCAGTCTGGCTGTACTTCTTCCAACATAGATTTGCTTGTTCTCCTGGCAGTCCACAGCACTTTCAATATTCTTCCCCAATACCATAACTCAAATACATCAATTCTTTTAAAGTTTTCCTTATTTCATATGCATATGAGGCTATCGAAAATACCATAGTTTGGGTCACATGCACCTTAATGCTCAAAGTGACATCATTGCTCTTTAACACTTTAAAGAGGTCTTTTACAGCAGATTTGCCTAATATACTTTGTATATGAAACATATAGCTCAATAATAGCAACAACAACAACAACAAAAAAAAAACCCACATTTTTTTGTATGGTCATAATAAAAAAATTAATATAGGTATGCATTTTTTAAATATAGTAGATTAAAGATAGCCATAAATCATTTGCCACTCCTGTCATTGAGAGAAGTGAGTATATCCTCACTTCTGGAATCTTTGACATCCTTACTTCCTACTTAGGCTTTGAATATTCCCTTCTAGAAGTTACCTTCTCCATCTGGCTCCATATGTCCTCTTCACCTGTTTCCTGAGGTGATCATATCTCCCATATCTCTCATCCCTTTCTGAAAAGTTTTTATCCCATGTCTCCAATCCTATATCCTCCCACTGCTGGGCCCAAAGTATCAGTTAATATTGTGTTCTAGAGGCTGCCCAGTGTATATCGGACTAGGTATTAGAACACTTGAGTCTTATATTTGGTCAACCTCAGGTAGGTCTCTTAAACTCTCTAAGCCTCAGTTTTCTAATCTTGAGACTGACAGTCATGCATTATGCCTGATGAAGTTCTGTGGAGCTTTGGAGTATCTTTGGAATATTCTCAGGGTCTAGCCAGTGAGGAGTTTATTGAGGAGTTTCAACTCTTAACATACAATTTTTTGGTTTTATTTTTCCCAATAACTTGTCCCCACTGACTATGAAATGGTGAATGATTTCTGCCTTAGGTGGTGCTCCCTCACCTATATCTCAGCTATATTTTGCATCTTTCTGCCACTTCAGGTCCTTAGAGCAGCTTTATTTTGGTATTTAAAGCTCAGTCCTATCCATTTTACAAATTCATTCTCACATCTAATTTAAGCCTCTTTCTCCCCTTCCTTCCATGCCTAGACTGGAGCTCAATGCCAGTAGCAAAGAACAGAGGGAAGAAGGTCTAGTCTGACCTTTAGAAATACACCCTCTCCTCTTTGAAGTACTACCGTCTCCCACTGTGAGGGATTAAAGAGAGAAAGAACAGTCTGCTCCTTCCTTGACTGGGATATCTTACAGTGGTCTCCTTGATTTTTCAAAATTCCTGTTCTAACACATTCTCTCTGGACTCACCAAGGAACATCAATTACCCTGTTGGTAAAAGGAAAGCCCCAATAGCTTCTCTGAACATCCTAGCCTGATAAATTTGGCTACATCTTCTGATTAGCATCAGGCACATTCCTCTGATGCAGCTGTATCTGAAAGTCAAATCTCTCAATGTCATCAACTTTTCATGAACCTTGAAAGTCCAACAGGCAAAGGCAGGATGCATCTTCTATACTACTCAAGGGTGGTGAGGAAAAACCTCAGGCAGACTGCCTTTTCCAAAAAATTTTCTCCACTCTTTTGGTCTATAACTTACCTTAAAGAAGTGAGTGGTCTGGCTGGTTCTCTGAACAGATACCACCCAGGAAGCCCTGTGAAGATATCTACTCATGACTCCAATTTGTCCTCTGCCTTGAGCATTCAGTATAACATTAGGACCACAGGAGAAAGCTCATTTGTCATTCTTGGGTTTGTTTTATATATCAGATTCCCAAAATTTTATCTGAAGTTTCTAAAAGTTTGGAAACCATTGCTATAGACCATAAAGACAAACCTTTAATTATGAACTCTCATAGTATTTCTAATCATTTTAGTTATTTACTTTTTACTTCCTCACCGGTTAAGGAAAGGCCTTATCTTACACATCCCTGCTCCAGACCTTGCTCCTTGTACTGCTTGGCACATGCTAATGCCCAGGAATGAACTGCTGGGTGAGTGTTCTACTTCCTATCCAGGTTCTATCCTGACTACTAGCTATATGGATCTCAGTAGGGTCTTGCAAACAGCATATTGGAAATGCAGCTTTCCTGGCCCACATGGACAGGTTTTTGTCTATTTTCATCCTTTCCCTCCTCTGTTTAAATATGGTGTCTGTGACTGAGTTTCATGTTCCGGAGGCATGCGGTCCAGAGAGAAGGAGCCAGAGTTGCTTCTCTGCCTTGGCGCTTAGGAAAGAGCAAATGGGGCTGCCACCTGCCCGGTCTGGGGATTGTTCCAGAATGGCTCAGGTTATTCACAGCACAGATCCACCCAAGGGTAAAAATACCATCCCAGACGGACTCTCTGTCTAGCCACAAAAATACCTATGTGAGTATAAGAGATACTCAAAAATGACACGAGTTTTGGGGGAACTGTCCCTTAGAAAAGAATTAAAGTAATTAGCAGCGGTCTTATAAAAGAGAAGATAAATAGGTCTAAGAGGAAAGAATGAGGGCAGTTCAAGAAAGACATAACTTAAAATATAGCAAAAGAAATATGGTTTAGGCTATAGAAAGAACTTCCTGACCATGAGACATAAGAAGACATTTACAAGGTGTCTCCTTGAGAGGGTATATAAGACAATGTCAGCTTTCTTTTGTGGTTGATGAAAATTAGGCATACCCTGAAACAGAAAGATTTGATGGGAAATTATACAAAGTCCTCACCAGCCTGGTGCCTTTACAATAAATCTCTTAAAAGGAATGACTTTCTCAGTAGAAGAATGTATCCTTTCCAAGCACCTTGTCTGTGTGGCCCCTTTGGAACTTTACTTGAATAATTACAAATTCTCTGTACAATCAATGTAGCCCACACAGGAATCCTGGGGTGCATGAATGAAGAGATGGATTCATTCACCTTCATCCAGAAGGTCCATGTTGTGTCCATTGTTAAACCTAGGTCTCACAAAGCTTCCTCTACCTTATGCTTCACTGAAGAGCCCACATCCTCCCTCTTCACTTTTCTCCATCCACTTAGAACCAGTGTCATACTTCCTGGGTTGTCTCATTCTAGCTCTCAAATGCTTTGAGAAGTAGCATCTACACATTTCACACCCTAACTTTGGAACTTGATAGTCCTTAGAAGTCATTACAAACTCTCTATTGCCTTTGACTTTTCTGCAGGAATAGAAGAAACACCCAGAGATCTATCTTTAAGAGTTGACTAGAGAGCTATCACCACCAAGGCTGTCTTTTTAATGTACTTATTTAGGATGCTAGCCTCTTGTGATGCTGCCCTTCATGTATCTGTCATCAGGAATATGTCTTCTTCAGTTCTCCGAAGTTACCCTGAATCTCCATAGAAATCAAGGAAATAAAAGAAAGAGTTGTCTAAATTCTTGAAAAGATATTAGAAAACAACCAATTTTCTAAAATCCAAAAACAAGTTACTGCTTCACTGGATGGTTAATGTATAAACTAAAGCACAGCCCTCTGCCTCCTGTTTTCTGAATCCATGCCTCAAAGACATGAAACCCAATCCAGAGACTATATTTGAACAGAATAAGAAGGATAAACAAGTAAACACCTGTCCATGCAACAAGCAACATTGCATGGAAAGGAGAGATTATGAACCTATGTTATTGTTAGATGCCTTCACGTTGGTTCCAATTCATAATGACTCTATGCACAACAGAACATTGCCTAGTCCTGCACCACAATCATGGTTAGGTTTGAGCCATTGGTGCAGCTACTGTATCAATCTACTTCATTGAGGGTCTTCCTGTTTTTCACTGACCCTCCATTTTACCAATAGTAGTATCTTTCTTCCAGGATTGGTCCCTCCAGATAACATGTCCGAAGTGTAAGTATGTGAGACGAAGATATGTTCATTCTTCTGGCAGTCCATGGTGTAGTCAATGTTCTTTGTCAGCACCATATCTCAAAGTCATCAGTTGTTCTTTAGTTTTTCTTATTCATTGTCCAGATTTCACAAGTATATGGAGAGATTGAAAATATCATGGCTTTGGCCAGGTGCACCTTAGTCATCAAAGTGACATCTTTGCTCATGCATTCCAAGTGGTGTTCATTCCTCATTTGTTTTGAATATTAGCTGATCTCTTGATTAATAGTATGTAATATTCAAATGGAGTCCTGGTGCAATGGTGTGGGTTAATGTGCCAGACTGCAAAGCCATTTGAACTGCAAGGTTGGCAGTTCAAGCTCACCAGTTGCATCTAGGAAACCCTATACAGGGACACTATGAGTCAGAACCGACTCAACAGCACTTAACAACAACAACAATATTCAAATGCTGAAAAACAAAAATGGGGAACCATGTAAGCCATTACAATTTGTGATTGGAATTGTCTAGTCAGTGAGTCCTCTTGGCTTGAAAAATCCATGTCTCATCACATTCTTAAAGCAGATGACTCTATAAACTGCAGCCTAGGGCAATCCCGACAATCCAAATGACAGAGACAAGGAGGGGATGACTCTAATGCCAAAGAATGAATCAATGAAAATAGAGTAGCATGGCAGTATGTACTGGGCTGTGTTGTTATGAAGAGCTTCACGGTTCTTCCTTTGATGGTTCCATCTGAGAAATTAATTCTAGAGTGAAAGATTCCAAATACAAAGTTAACTAGGGATGTTGTTGTCATTGTTAAGGGCCTTGGAGTCTGTCCTCACTCACAGTGACCCTGCATAGGGTTTCTGAGAAGCAGCTGATGAGTTTGAAATGACAACCTTATGGTTCATAGCCTGGTGCTCACCCTATAGACCACACCAAGACTCTAGGGATAGTTGTCATTCCCTGCGCTTATAAAAAGTCTCTGAGTCAGAACTGACTAAAAGGCTCTTAACAACAAACCAAATTCTAGTTCCAGATTAACACAAGGCTAATTCACTGGCAACATCTTAGGATAGTGCCTGCAAGTCTTAGTAAAAACAACAACAATAACAATAATGAAAGCAAATGTTTCCAGTGTTAGCTATGTGCCATGAACTATTTGAAATATTGCATACTTGATCCTCATAACAACAAGATGAGACACTCTCATCACACAGAAAGGGAAACTGAGGCTCCTCAGAAAGCTGAGGGGTCCCAGAGAAAGTGTATATCTCTTCCTATCTTCTGCCCTTCTCTACTACTACTAATAATAGCTAAAATTTATTGCACATCAAATACACCAGACAGAGTGCAAAATTCTTCAGATCTTTATCTCAATCAATCTTCACAATAAATGCATCAGCTAGACGTTATCCCCAATTTGCATTTAGTCAACTGAGTCTCAGATGATTTAAATAAATAGCCCAAACTAACAAAGTTAGAATGCTCACATGATCTAGAACATTAGAAAACTTGGACACAAATAACATCTGTCTCATGCCAAAATCTGAATTCTAAGTCCACCTTATTCTTCCTCCTGATTACCTTCCATCTCTGAGGTGCTTACTGCTGCCATGAAAAGTCATCCTGTTGGGTTTATCATCACTTTAGAAGGCCTTCCTGAGCCTGAAGATGGCTGAGCGGATTGCTCCCAGAGAGCCCAGGGGCACCGTTGCCATCCGTTGGCCTCAGCCACAGCTGTGGTTTCCAAAGGAAATAACTCATGTGGCCGTTGGTCGCACCTGTCAGTCATTGGAGCCAGGACTTGCATCAGAACACTGAGGCCCCACAGGGAAGAGAACAGCAGCTACATCTAGCTGATGGCATTAACACAGGTCACTGTGGAATTTGTGAACCTGCTTCCTTCACTCCAAGATCAGCCCGACTGTAATCCATATTCTCTGTTTCAGAAGGTCAGAGAGAGCAGCACTGGGCTCTGAACATTCAAAATCTGTGAACACAGTTCATCTCTCAGAAAGAGAGAGTGTGTAGACCTTTCAAGTTCTGGTGAAGCAACAGGAGTTCGACACAAGGCAAGGGGGAAATTTTGGGTCATTCATGAGAGTGACATATAGAAAACAAGGATAAATAGTGTCAATCTGCTTCAATTGAATGCAATTGTGTAAACACTAATAGAGCATCTGCTATGCTTCTACATCAAAGTACAGGGACTACATACAATGACTGTCATACCTACATATTCTTATACATTACTGAGGAGCCAAGCTGTATGCACTTGGCACGTATTTGGAACCATTAAATAACACAAAAGCCTGGCATGTGTTCATTGAGTGCTAAGACAAGTGGTGAGTTCTGTGAAAATCAGAGGATGGAGGTGTATGCGTAATAAGACAGACAGAAAATGCTTGTGGCTGATGTAGAGTAGGACTGGGGCCCAGAGCTGGTACTGTAGAATTTCAGATCCCAAAGCCATTTGAACTACAAGGGCGGCAGTTCAAGCTCACCAGCTGCTCCTCGGATCGCTATGGGTTGGAACCGACTCGATGGCACTTAACAACAACAACAACTTCAACCCCAAAATTTACCTGCATAGTCATCTGAAAGATCTAACCCTGAATTATTTTTGTTCTCTGATGTATGATTTCTAATATCACCTTCCTGTGGATCTCTTCCTCCCCCTGTGGATACTGAAAACCTTTAGTCCTACACTCTTTAGTACTGGTGTGGTGCTGGGGAATAAAGAACTGGACTGTAAGGTCAGCTTTAACCACCAGATCAGTGCTTCAGATTCACCATCCACTCCTTTGAAAACCTATATAGGGGCACTATGAGTCAGAATTAACTCGATGGGACTTAACAACAACACCCTACAAGCTGCTTCAGCTAATTTGACATGGTATGGCTTTCTGGGGGGTCTGAATTCAGAAGGAAAAACTAAAGGCCTCTAGGTAACTGAGTTCTTAGGATGTCAATTTTTTTCAGTTGGGAAGTTTTTCAGCACTAAAATAAGAGCATATTTTTTTAAAAAAATGTTTCTTAATCTTGTAAAATAATCTTTGAGATGGATTTGGGCAATAAATTAATGCATTAATGTCTTCTCTACTTTTATGCTATTCAAACTACACAGAAAACAAAGGTAATTTGTAAATGCTTCATAGGAAAAAAAATTATATGAGAATCCAGTTATCCATTACCTTGCTGTCATTCACTCAAAAACTAGCTTCGTCTTTGATTCAGATGAGAATTCACAGTGCTTACAGATGAAAATGTAAAATGTCTTTAGAAACATTGGTTTTGTATGCCATTGCCAATAATCTATTTCGTGCTCTAAGCATTTAAAAAATATCCTCACTCTACTGTTGTTGTAGTTATTAGGTGCCACCAAGTTGGTACCAACCCATAGCGACCTTATGTACAGTAGAATGAAACAATGTCCGATCCTGGGCCAACCTAACTACTGTTGCCACACTTGAGACAATTGATGTTGCCACTTGGCCAGTCCATCTCATTGAGGGTCTTCCTCTTCTTCTCTGACCCTCCACCTTACCAAATATGATATCCTTCTCCAGTGACTCGTCCTTCCTAACAATATGCCTGAAGTATGAGAGATGGAGTTTAGCCATCTTGGCCTCTAAGGATCACTCTGTCTGCACTTCTTCCAAAATGCATCTATTGGATCTTTTGGCAGCCCATGGCACTTTCAATATTCTCCTCCAACACCATAATTCAAAAGCATCAATTCTTCTATGGTCTTCCTTATTCACTGTCCAGCATATGAAGTTATTGAAAATGCCATGGCTTGGGTCAGGTGCACCTTAGTCCTCAGGCTGACATCTTTGCTCTTCAACAGTTTAAAAAGGTCTTGTGCAGAAGACTTCTCTAATACAGTACGTCCTCTGATTTCTTGACTGCTGCTTCCATGAGTGTTGATAGTTGATCCAAGAAAAATGAAGTCCTTGACAACCTCAATCTTTTCTCCGTTGATAATAATGTTGTTTATTGGTCTAGTGGTGAGGATTTTTGTTTTCTTTATATTGAAATGTAATCCATACCGAAGGCTGTGTTCTTTGATCTTTATCAGTAAATGTTTTAAGTCCTCTTCACTTTCAGCAAGCAAGGTTGTATCATCTACATATTGCAGGTTGTTAATGAGTCTTCCTCCAATCCTGATGCCAAGTTTGATTCATAGAACCCAGCTTCTCAGATTATTGGCTCAGCATACAGGTTGAATAAGTATGATGAAAGGATACAACCTTGTCACACACCTTTCTTAATTTTAAGCCATTCAGTGTTCCCATGTTCTCTTTGAACAACTGCCTATTGGTCCATGTACAGATTCCTCATGAGCACAATGAAGTGTTCCGGAATACTCATACTTCACAATGTTGTCCATAGCTTTTCATGATCCACACAATCGAAGGCCTTTGCATAGTCAGTAAAGCACAGGTAAACATCTTTCTGTTATTCTGCTTTTAGCCAAGATCCATCAGAGATCAGCAATGATATCCCTCATTCCACAGCCTCTTCTGAATCCAGCTTGAACCTCTGGAAG
>NW_006408632.1:9333988-9335146 GCF_000296735.1 Chrysochloris asiatica
GTGTTGTCCATAGATTGTCATGATTCACACAATCAAAAGCTTTCTTGTAGTCAATAAGACACAGGTAAGCATCTTCCTAGTAATATCTGCTTTCAGCCAAGATCCATCTGACATCAGCAATGATATCTCTCATTCCACATCTAAGGCCTTAGAGTACTAAATATATTTCTGGTGGTTTTATAGAGGCTAGAGAACTGAATGGACTGAACTTTACAATTCTGTATTAACATTACCCTCAGTGGGGCATTCCTAAAAAATGACTTCAACATATAATTTTATCAGTTAATTTACATAAACACATGTATTTACATGTCTATGTTGAACTTGGTTTCTAGAAGCATTGCCTACTTCTAGATTTACTTTAAACACATCCTTTTCAAGAATTGGAAGTACTAAAGAGTATATAATAGTTCTTCAGAGATATCCAAAAGTGCACATGTGCATGCACACACACACATACCATGATCAGGAGCATAGACATGTGATGGTGTGCAAAAAACTGGCTTAAATTCCACATTCAATGAAGTTTAAAGTAGTTCACTATGTGGCCTAAGAGTGTTCTCTGTTCCAAACTGTTTCCTGTTAGTCAAAGATTTTCAGGAATGCTTAGGACTTTCCTGTGTGGATTAAATCCAATTTTTAAACTAAAGAACAGAAGAGCCTTTAGAACAAGACACCCTAGCTTTTCTATAGGCATAGCTTTCTTTCGGGAAACAAGTGTGGCCTAGGCAGTCTGTATTTGCTTGTCCTTTTGTAGACAAACTTGTGGATGAAAAGGAGTTACTTCTCTGGCAGAAAGGTATCAACTACACTCAGCAATTTCTCTGCTTTTGGCTGAGAAGTGCACATATATACAGTAGTTGTGTCCAAGCTGGTCACTATGACCTTTGCAGCAATGAATAGAAAGCAGCCCTGTTCAAGGAAAAATGAGTTACCAAAACAAAAGAGCAGGTCAGTTACCAGGGCTCAAGGTCACATTTCTACAAACACCTGCTTGTTCTCAGATAACACCTGCTCAGAATCTCAAACAAAAAGTGCAGGGATCTACTGATAAAGTCCTCTGTTCTAGGCTACAAAGGAAGGCACAACCCTCTTGGTGTGGTTAAAAGGAAGGTAATAACTGGGCAAACTTTCCAGACTGTCCTCAAAGGATCATTT
>NW_006408632.1:9336332-9337110 GCF_000296735.1 Chrysochloris asiatica
ACCACTTGCCTTGATGGCTCCTGGGCAAACAGCTTACTTGTTCTGATTATAGTAGTCAATCAGACTCCCATTATTGTTTTTATTTTTTCTGCTGGTCTTTCTTTCACAAAGTATCTTCTGTTCTTCTAGCTGCTCCAGAATGGTCTAGTTGTCCTTTCAAGTGGAAATTGCCCACCTCAGACAATTCTGGATGGAGTTCAGGATTCCACCTGTGGTCTTATGCAATGCAAAGGCTCCACAGGAAGCCTCTTTTCACCTCTACCCCCCTTTAAGGTATTCCAATCAGTTATAAGCTGAAGACAAACTTACAAGCTTCCTATTGTGATGTTTCTGGCGATTCCTTTCTCTCCCCCTCAAGTGTCTAGTTTAACAATGGTAGGCAAGGGAAACCAAGATTCAAAAGGCAGCCAAGCATCTTAACATTATTCCCTTCTTTTACCCATTCAAACCATGCTTCAATTCCTGTATCCCAGAGCCCTGTTGTTCCAAGGTTGTACATACATCATCATTTACCTCTGTCCCACTTAGCCCATGCAAACCTGCCTAACTGTTCTCCCATCTGCCTTGTTCTTCTATTCCCCTCCCCCTTCTTGTGTATTGCCCCTCCTCTGCCCCCCAGCACACAAGCTGTCCTGTGTCTATTCCCTGCCCTGTGCTCTATCTTCCCCTCCTGCCCTCCTCTCACCTCATCCCATACATCCCTGTGATCAGCAAATATATATATATATATGTTTTGTTTTGTTTTTTGCCCCTTTTAGGGTGGGTTCTTTTTCTTAAT
>NW_006408632.1:9361645-9386031 GCF_000296735.1 Chrysochloris asiatica
TCATCTCTCAGACTTAGACATATTATCAGGAGGAACCAGTCCCTGGAGAAGGACAGCATACTTGGTAAAGTGGAGGGACAGCAAAAAAGAGGGAGATCCCCAGTGGGATGGCTTGGCACTGTGGCAGCAACAGTGGGCTCAAGCCTAGCAGCAATTGTGATGATAGCACAGGATGCGGCGGTGCTTCGTTTTGTTGTACATAGGGTCACAATGAGTAGGAACTGACTCAACAGCATTTTAACAACAGTACTCAGCAACTTGTAGAGGCTCATCAAGCCTTATTAAATTGATCTGAAGGGAGAAAAAAAATTAAGTTAAATATTTCAGAGGTATAAAATCCAAGGAAAATTACTTGGATTAAAGAATAGGTCATCCCTCACCCTTGAATGTTCTGTGGCCTTTTGTGATGGTAGAAAGTCATTATGAACAGGCAAAAGCCTTCCACTTTAAAAGGCACTTCATCAAACACTAGGATGTGTATCCACCAAGTTCTCTGGAAACAACAGACTCAAGTGCAGAAGTGTAGAACCAAGCGTAGTTCAGCTTCCCATCTTCCACTTTCACATCATCCTAGACATTTTTTTCTGGTAGACCTAATGGCCATGAGGAGTTCACACAGTGAAGCCAGGGATTCTGTTCAATAGGAAAGCAAGAGTCACAGGTGACTTCTATTTTAGGACACTTAGCCCAGAGATTTTACTCAGAAACCATTGCTGTGCTTAAGAAAACCTGTGAGTTCTCTGGAATTATAAAATTTTATGTGTATGTGCATTTTCCTGGGAGAAGAACTATAGCTTGCATGATCTTCTCTGAAGGATCCATGTCCTATATGAAAGGTTAAAAATCACTGAATTAATGCTTACATATTTAAAGTTTGGTCAGATACAATTTACTGGGTAACAGGGTCAAATATGTTCTAAGTTAGAAAGGTGGCATGAGGTGATAGAAAGAACACCATAGAATGTAGAGTCAGAACCACATTTGGTTGATTTCACATCTGCCACTTACCAACCACCTGATCTGGCCAAGTGACTTAAACCATTAGAGCTCCTGTAGAAAGGAAACAATAGCACTCACCTTCCAAAAGTTGCTGAAAAGTGTTTGGACTGAATTATGGCCACCAAATGATATGTTATAAATTCTCACCTCTCTGCCTATGGTTATAATCTCATTGGGAAATGGGTTTTCTTTGTAATGTTGATAAGACAGAATTAGTGAAGGATGTGCTTTGAATTAATCTCATATGAAAGCAGCAAATTAGGACAAGCAAGTAAGCAGAGATGAGGGTGAAATGAGGCCATGTCACATGAAGATTGTCCAGGAGGCTCTTCCTTCAGAATCAAATGGAAGAGAAAATCTTTCTAAGCCAGCACACTGAATTCAGACTTCTAGCCTCTAAAACTATGAGAAAATAAATTTCCGTTTACTAAAGCCACATATGTGTGGTGTTTTTGGTATAGAATCACTAGATAACTATGACAAAATTTGGTACCAAGAAGCGGGAGTGCTGCTCTAGCAAATACCTGAAATGTGGAAGTGATTTTGGAATTGAATAGAGGCTGGAAGAGTTTTAAGGTGCCAAATAAGAGGGGGCTTTAAAAAGTTTCTGGAAATTTTCTATTACCTTTTAATTTCCTTTTTCCACAGATATTTTGAAATCCCCTCAGAGTTGAATCCTAGATTGCCTTGAAGAGACTGTTAGTAGAATTAAAATCAAATGATGACTATATAATTGGACGGTAGAGAAAGTGGTTTTTATGCTGTGGCAAATAATTTTTCTAAATTATGTTCAAATGTTTGGTGGAAAGTAAAAATTACAAGTAATGAATTTGGATAGCTAGCTGAGAAGATTTCTAAGCAAGATCTTAAAAGGACTGTGTGGTTTCTTCTTACCACTGAAATGTCAGAAGAAAGAGATGGACTTAAAAATGAACTGTGCAAAATGAAAATAGAATTTAATGATTTAGAAACTTTTGTGGTACAAACTAAGGACATGTGTCCTAGAATATTCACAGTCTTTTGTTAAAGAGATTAAGCCGGGGACTGATGAATCTAACCAAGTGCCACAGCGGGAAATCTATCAGTTTAGAGTGAAGGTGATAGAAAAAAAAAAGAAAGGAGAGAATGCTGTCTACAGCAGAAAAAGGCCAAAGGAGCTATATCTGCTGTTCTCCAGAAAAAAAAAATTAAAGAATCATACCTGAAGCAGCTCAGAGAAAAGCAGAACTGTTGAAAGAAACATGGGAACCAAAGCTGTTTAGGTTTCAAAGGGTGGGACTAGAGCCCTTGGGGTCTCAAAGGATAAAATCAAGACCTTCTAGGTCAACTACTCAGATCTTCACCAACTTGGTTCCAGACAATGGGACTGCCAGTCAGTTTTGCCAAGAGGATAGGGCTGACACCCCAAACTGAGGGGATGGGGCTGTAATAGCCAAGGGTGAGGTGGGTGGGGTGGTCACTCAGATAGACTAGGAAAATAGGAGGGAGCTGAGGGAGTGGAGATGGTGTTCCACTGAACCTTGAAGACAGGGCTGAAGCCTAGAGTTGAGGGGCCTCTACCCAAAATCTAAAGAGCATGACCTGGAAGGCAGAGAGCCTTTGCCCAGATGGTCCCAAAGAACAAGAATTATTTTCAAGCCTTAAGAGCTAGTCAAATATTCTGCTAGGTTTTAGACTTGATTGGTATTGATTATCCCTTATTTTCCTCGAATTTGTAAAGGAAATGCCCACCTTGTGCTTGTTCCACCATTGTACTTTGGAATCAGATAACTAGTATTCCATATTTAACAGGTTCTTCCAGGAAAAAAAATGCTCATACATATATGCAGGATGGAATATACCTAACTTCTTACCCATATAAATATTTGATTTAGCTAATTCACAAGATGAGATTTTGTACTTGAAGTCGATTTAAGATTTGGGGGGTGATGTGATGGTATAAATGGTTTTGCATGTGAGAAATGATTGAGTGAGAGAGTCAGAGGATGGAATATTACGGATTAAATTGTGTCTACAAAAGTAGTATGTTGTAAATCTTGACCTGTGGTTATAATTCCATTTGGGAATGGAGTGTTTTTTTGTGTTCATGAAAAAGGATCAATGTAGGGTGTGTTTTGAGTTAATGTCTTACAAAATATAAAAAGCACAGATTAGGGCAAACAAGCAAGCAGAGATGGATGAAGGCAGAGGTAAAACCCCATGAAGACTATCCAGAAGCAGAAGTTCAAGAGAGGCAATGATCTTCCTTGAGAGCCAAGAGAGAGAGACCACTTTCCCCTAGAACCATCACTCTCAATTCAGACTTCTAGCCTCTAAAACTGTCTGGGTGTTATGGTCATCCATTTGGCCTAGATAATTAAGACCAAAAACCAAAACCAAGTCCACGGCTGTCAAATCCATTTTGACTCGTAACAACCATATCAGGCAGAGAAGATTTATCAGGCATAGGATTTTGAGGCTGTACATTTTTTATGGGAGCAGAAAACCTCATCTTTCTCCCAACGAGCAGTTTGTTGATTTGAAGCACCAACCTTGTGATTAGTCCAGTGTTGAACCCACTACACCTTCAGGGCTAAATTGTTATTGTTGTTAAGTACTGTGGAGTCAGTTCCAACTCATGGTGACCCTGCACAGGGTTTCCGAGGCTGCAAATCTTTACAGGAGCAGAAAGCCTCATCTTTTTCCCATGGAACCACTGGTAGTTTCAAACTGCTGACCTTGAGGTAAGCAGCATGATTCGTAACCACTACGCTACCAGAGCTCCTTAAGGCTAAATTAGGTATGTATATTAAACACTAAAAGGAGCTCTGGTAGCGTAGTGGTTATGAATCCAGCTGCGAACCACAAGGTCAGCAGTTCGAAACTACCAGCTGTTCTGCGGGAGAAAGATGAGGCTTTCTGCTCCTGTAAAGATTCACAGCCTCGGAAACACTGTAAAGGGTAGCTATGAGTTGGTTCCAACTCCACAGCACATAACCACCACCACCAATAAACCACTAACTCAGAAAAGGAACACACACACACACACAAAAACCAGGTTCCCTTCCTCTCTACATTTTCAGTCTTCCCTCCTTTCTTTCTCATGTTCTTCCTTCATTTGTTTCTTTCCTTCTTACAACAGAAAGCAGTAGTATTTTGAACAAATGGTCCTTTTCAAAGAGCACAAATCTATTAGCTGACAAGAACAGTAAATTGACATGATCTGACCAACATTATCCCTTTATTGAAAAGTATGAATCACATTAGTAGGGTTTTGCAGCAGGAATAACATAAAACAGTGAAAGTCAGTTGTTTGTTATTATTCAAAATAAGCAATACCAGCTAGCCTATAAATTATAGGTTGTTCTTGTCATTAAGTGCCATTGAGCTGGTTCCAACTAATGGTGACCAGTTGGTTCCGAGTAACAACTGATGGGGTTGAACCACCAACTTTTCGATTAGCAGCCCAGTGCTTATCCTATAGCGCCATAGGAAGCTATAATCCTGAATGGTAAAAAGTTGGAAGTGGCGTAAGAAAAGGGAAGGGAGGAGAGGAGCTTATTACTATATTTGTAAATGTGAATACCAAAGCCACACGTTTTCACACACATAAAAGGTGTGTATCACTGCTAATAACGTTGCTGAACGCTTCCCAGAGCCATACGTGTGCCGTCCCAAACGAGTTTTGCATGTCAGTTATTCAGAAGACTTTTTGCCATTTCTGTGGGTGGTAGAGACCTGGGGAAGTTTAAAGTTGCACTGTATGAGTCATGTAAATCTCTCCTCTCTCCCCTCCATCTGTGGAGAGAGGAAGAAAGAACAGAACAAGGATGGCGCCAGGGTAACCAAGGGTGGGGGACGGAAGGCGAGGTTTCCTAGCTTGCCAGAGATTATAAAAGTCCAAAGGTTGATTTTTTGGCATCAGTTCTACCCAAGTGGAAAATTCCCAATTTTCTCTACTTGGTCCTTTCTTTCAGAGGAAATACACAGTTTTGTTGGACTCAAGCAAATACATCTCCTTCCCTAATTTTCATATGCTGGATTCATACTAATTTACATCCACATTTGTGCCGGAGAGCTTAAAAGTCTGCTGTTGTTTTCCTTCCCAAACTGTAAGGTGGGGGTTGGGGATGGGAGGAGAAAGAGTGGAGTGGAGCATGAGGGAAGAGAGTGAGGGAATGTGCTTGGAAAAGTGAGGAGGGAGAAGAAAGAAAAACTTCAGCCAGTAAGCATTTTCCATACTTAATAATTTGATTTAGAAGGCTAGTCATATCAAAGAGCAAAATATTCAATATTGTTAATTCAGTTTTGCAAAATATATTCTTAATTTAAAAATGATTTTGCTCCGGGTGGTAGTGCAGTAATAAAGCAGTTATTGACCAGATCTTATTGATTGTCGAGTTGGCGGGCAAAGAGCACTGACCTTGTTCACACTCCTATTGCTTCCTCCCTCCCTGGCCTTCTTCATCTACGCTCGCTCAATAATATATTATTAATATATATTTTTAGCAAAAACTGTATGTTACAAGGTTAAGGGCTTCTTAGTGATTTTTTTTTCCCATCTACTCTCTGCCTTTGGGGTGTTAGGGGAAGAATAAACTCAGCTACTGAGTGTCTAGATATATGGCTTTCCACTGAAATTCTTCAATCACTAGGAGGAAGCCCGTTAGCACCATTCACTTTTTTCTGTCCCCTGGGATAGAAAGAAAAGACTCTGTAATCAAAGAGGGTTGCAGTTTGGGCAATAGAAAGGAAATCAAATCATGGTTGCAAACTACCAAATTCAGGACATGCGTACCACTATTTCAGGAAAGTAACTCTGAACCCAAAGGAGAAAACTCTGTGGTCATAGAAAATGCAATAGCCAGCCATGTCCAGATCTTTCCACTGTTCTAGTAGCCTTTTCACAAGGCTTTCCCTGATGCCCTCACAACCATCTTTCTTCTATCACAATGACATATGATGTGAAGAGATTGCTTACTTTTATTATAAACTAAACATTAGACAGGAGTCCTGGTGTGGCGCTGTGGGTTAATGCGCTGGACAGCAAGGTTGGTTTGAAATCACAAGGTCAGTGATTCAAGCTCACCAGCCACTCCTCGGAAACCCTATTCAGGGTCGCTATGGGCCAGAACTGACTTGATGGCACTCAACAACAACAACAAGAAGCATTATACATATTTTTGAATATTTGTATGATTTCCACCCCCCCAGGTTGTTCTTATTTCTTTAATTTATTTATTAGTCCACTGAAGGCAAACATTGAGCTTCTTCAATATTGCTTTTAACCAACAAGTTACCCGTGAGTTTGTTCTGACTCAGAGCAATCCCATGTAAGTCAGAGTAGAACTTTGTTCTGTACAGCTTACAATGGTTGGTTTTTCAGAAGTAGATCAACAAAACTTTCTTCCAAGGCATCTCTGGGGTACACGTGAACCTTCAACCTTGTGGTTAACCATTTGAGTGTGTCAACCATTTGCCTGACTCAGGGATTCCAACAGGGGCTACCATGTGCTAGGTTTGTAGTGAGCAGTCTATAGATCATTTTAAAATTGGAATGCAATGGTATGTAGTTCTGTAGTAAACCAACAAGCAGCGTTAAAACTCCCTTTGAAAAAACAAAGTAAGGAAACAGCATGACAATGCATTTTGCTTCTGCCCTTTATGCCAGAAGCTCCTCTAATCATGTGGTTTGCTTTTCTCCACCTGCGCACCAGCAAAGAAAGAACCAGAGACTACTGAGTCTGATGAAAGCTGTGGAGAGCTACCTTAAATGGTTGCATCATCCATTAGAGGGGTTGTGCAGGGAGCTTTCTTGTCATGTATGAAGGAAGAGGAAAGAGTGATTGCACCTCACAAAAACTGAATTCAGAGAGGTTAGCTAATCCCCAAACCTATGGAGGTATTAGGACTGAAAGTGAATGGTCATAATTATCACCTGCTACTTCTGACTATGAAACCCCACCCACATCTCTTTGTAGTGCACGCATGAATGCAGTACTTCCTCAGATGGCAGAATAGCCAGCTAAAACAGCATCTGGTTTTTCTACTTCCTCTCACACTGCTGCTCCCCAGGCCTCCTCTCCTGCTTCCACAAAGAAAAGTCAGCAATGAATCCAAATATCTATAAGGAGTAGAAAAGATGAAACAGGATGGCTCCAGATCTATTATTTGCTGGCAGTTTTACTGTCCACTGAGAGGGGACAGGAACAGGACACCAATAATGCAGTGATGGGACATCATGACCTGACAAACGCTATCTAGGTGAGCAACACTGGATGAAATGCTCAACCCCATGAGCTAGCTGTGTGATTGCTGGCCAGTGACTCATCATATCAGTCAGGACACCAGCAGACATTAGGTGCTCACTCAAAGAATTTAACAGAAAAAAAGCACATACACACACAGAGTGTAAGGATTTTTTGAGAGTTTTGAGAGGGTTAAAGAAACCAACAAGAATGTCAAAGGATCTAGCTTCAGCAGGAAGCCTTTCATATCCATAGACCTGAAAAGACATGATGATACTCAAAAACGTTGGAAGGTGTAGCTATAGAAAACAGTCTGCCCAACAGCAATGTGGTATTAAAGGAACACAGCCTACACCATACAAGAGTAAGAAAACCCAATCTCCTGGTGCCTTCTAATGTCATTTCAGTGTCACCCCTTGGCTGAACACAAGTGGAAGCCAGAAGACTAGGGGGACTGGGTGATGGGGTACTTTGAGTCAACCTTCCAGGCTGTGCAAAGATCTGGAATCAGAAAACCAAAAAGGAAGAACATACTCAGCATTTCTCAAGCTGGAGGAACTGAAGAAAAAATTCAAGCCTTGACTTAAGTTATTGAAAGATTCACTGGGCAAATTATTGTGTGATGCAGAAAGCATCAAGAGAAGATGGAAGGAATACACAGATTCACTGTACCAAAAGGAAATGGTTAATGTTCACTCATTTCAAGAGGTAGCATATGATCAAGAGCCAATGATACTGAAGGAGGAAGTCCAAGGTGCATTGAAGGAATTGACAAAAAACAAGGCACCAGGAATTGATGGAGAAAAAATTGAAATCTTTCAAGAAAGTGAGGTAGCACAGGAGGCACTCACTCATCTATGCCAAAAAATTTGGAAGACAACTATATGACCAACTGATTGGAAGAGATCCATATTTGTGCCCATTCCAAATAGAGGTGACCCAACAAAATGCAGAAATCTTCGGACAAACTCTTTGCTATCCCATGCAAGTAAAGTTTTGCTAAAGATAATACAGTAACGGCTACAATCATACATTGACAGAGAACTTCCTGAGGTTCAAGCTGGATTCAGAAGAGGCCGTGGAATGAGGGATATCATTGCTGATGTCCAATGGATCTTGGCTGAAAGCAGAGAATATCAGAAGGATGTTTACCTGTGCTTTATTGACTACGCAAAGTCTTTTGATTGTGTGGATCATGACAAGCTATGGACAACATTGCGAAGTATGACTATTCTGGAACACTTAATTGTGCTCATGAGGAATCTGTACCTGGACCAAGAAGCAGTTGCTCAAACAGAACATGGCAACATTGAATGCTTTAAAATTTAAAAAGGTGTGTGACAGGGTTTTATTCTTTCACCATACTTCTCCAACCTGTATGCTGAGCAAATAATACGAGAAGCTGGGTTCTATGAAGAAAAACATGGCATCAGGATTGGAGAAAGACTCATTAACAACCTGCGATATGCAGATGACACAACCTTGATCACTGAAAATAAAGAGGACTTAAAACATTTACTGATGAAGATAAAAGAGCACAACCTTCAGTATGGATTACATTGCAATGTCAAGAAAACAAAAATCCTCACCACTGGACCAATAAACAACATTCTTATCAACTGAGAAAAGATTGAAGTTGTCAGGGACTTCATTCTTCTTGGATCAACTATCAACACTCGTGGAAGCAGCAGTCAAGAGATCAGACGACGTACTGCATTAGGCAAATCTTCTGCACAAGACCTTTTTAAAGTGTTGAAAAGCAAAGACGTCAGCTTGAAGACCAAGGTGCGCCTGACCTAAGCTATGGTATTTTCAATAACCTCATATGCATGCGAAAGCTGGACAGTGAATAAGGAAAACCATAGAAGAATTGATGCATTTGAGTTACAGTGTTGGAGGAGAATATTGAAAGTGCCATGAGCTACCAAAAGAACCAATAGATGCATTTTGGAAAAAGTGCAGCCAGAGTGCTCCTTGGAGGCCAAGATGGCCAAGCTTCATCTCTCATACTTCAGACATATTGTCAGGAGGGACAAATCGCTGGAGAAGAATATCATGTTTGGTAAGGTGGAGTATCAGAGAAAAAGAAGAAGACCCCAACGAGATGGATAGGCCAAGTGGCAGCATCAATGGACTCAAGCGTGGCAACAGTGATGAGGTTGGCCCAGAATCAGGCATTGTTTCATTCTGTTGTGTATAAGATCGCTAGGGTCAGTACTGACTTGATGGCACCTAACAACAACCAGGGCACAGGGACAGGTGAAATGTATGGATGGACCAGAGTAGCAACTTGGTGGATAGCCCCATCTTTGTGCTCCTTTTTCTCTTCTTCTTAACAGAAATAATTAGGCAACCCTATCTACCTGGTATGGCACTATGGGCTAAAGCACTGGACTACAAGGTTGGTTTGAACCAAAGGTCAGTGTTTCAAAGTCAAGCTCCTTGGAAACCCTATAGAGGGTAGTTATGAGTTGAAACCAACTCAAAGGCACTTAACAACAACAACGACGACATCTACCACCACACAGGGTCCCCTTAAGGATTGTGTGTAAGAATAGCTGTGAATGTACTTTGTGAAAGCTTCCAGCCTATCATAGAGGTTGTGGTGGTAAAGATCCCCTCTGCTTTCTGTGAAGTCCCCATGTCAGCCCACACCCTGGCCAAGGGAGCCTCCCCAACCCCCAACCAGATCCAGAATGATGTGAACAGAGCAGCACAGGGCTCTGCAGGTGGCAGGGAGAGGGGGGAGCTGTACACGCAAGGAAATAATAGAGACTGGATTGTTTATGCTTGTGGGAAAGGGCGCATGAATATGGATAAAACCCTGTGCGCATTTTGCTAATTACTCAGCATCAGTGTTAAAGGAGAAAAGAGCCCACTGCAGATTTTCAAGCCAATTCCATTCCTTTGAGCTTGCCCCACCTACACACACACACACACACATCACTGCTGCCACAACCGCCACCTCTATTTTCTCTCCTCTCATGAAAATGACTGACAATGTTCCCCTGAATGTGAACCACATGGACCCATTTGAGGTAAATCTGAATTGACAGAAGATTCCAGCCCTGCATCTTGCCGAAGAGCTTAAAGAGGAAAGTCCCACCTCGTGATCTCAGTTGGCAGGAGCCACTTTTCTACAATTTCCTGACAGAGTCAAGGGACCCTTATAACCTTACAGGCAAAGACATGAGGTGATTTATGAGGGAGAAGAGGGTGTTAGAGAGACAGAGAAACACTTAAGCTTCTACAAGGAGCCAAAATAATGAAACCGGTGGCAAAAAAATGCTCCCAATCTTTGGTTCCGTTCTAAATTAAGGCCTCTTTCCTTATCCTTCCTATCAGAACTTTGATTGACAAAATTCTGGCCAGATGTTCGGATTTGTGCAGACCCAGCACTAAAAAGAGAAAAATGGAGAATTCTAGCCTTTGTTTTCTGGAAGCTCTTGGGCTTCTCCCAGATAGCCCAAGGAAGAAGTCTGGTGGCTCATTCTTAGAAATTCACAGGAATCAGGACAGTTGGGGAAAGTGCTGGGGGTGGGGGTGTGGAAGAGAGAAGAGCTTGTTCAGAACAGAGGCTTGGAAGCAGGAACTCAATCCAGCTGACTTTCATCCCAAAGTCTATCACCTGAGAATGCCAGTGGATGCGTACTTTTGTCTCAAGATCAACCTATCCCAGAGACAGTTCATGAGCACCTGTCATAGGATCTGTACTTTAGAGCAATAATAGAGACATAGCCTCTTATAACATTCCTAAAAGTCTATTGTCCTTGGCAACCAACTAGAAAGCACACTAGTTCTGGAGATCTAGATTCCTATACTGACTCTGTCCCCACATAGCTATGTGATTATGAGTAAGGCATTTAGCCCTCTGGAACTCAGGTCTTACAATTTTCTTCATTTATAAAACTAAAAAGCTTAACCTCAAAGCTCTTCCAGTTCTAAACTTCAAAAACAGGTAGCTAACAGACCTTTCAAAGTGTCGTGCACTGAGCTAAATATTTTACATT
This sequence comes from Chrysochloris asiatica, assembly GCF_000296735.1. Classification (NCBI taxonomy): domain Eukaryota; kingdom Metazoa; phylum Chordata; class Mammalia; order Afrosoricida; family Chrysochloridae; genus Chrysochloris; species Chrysochloris asiatica. The sequence continues at coordinate 9,372,882 of NW_006408632.1, forward strand.
CTTTAATTCAATGTTTTCAATGATCTTATAAGGCAGGTATTATTTTCCCCATTTTTCAGATAAGAAAACCAAGACCCCAGTATAGGTAAGTCATTTTCCTGAGTTGATATAAGTGGCAGGGTTAAGATTTGTGGTATGGCTCTGTAGGATCAGCAGTAAACCAAGAGATGGGCACTTCAAACCCACCAGCTATTCCTCAGAAACCTTATACAGGGTTGCTATGAATCAAAATCAACTTGACGGCATATAACAACAGCATAGCATACTGGGAGTCCTGCTGTGATGCTGTAGGAGAAACACTGGACTACTAACCACAAGGTTGGTAGTTTAAACCAACCAGATGTCCCTCATAAACTCTATACAGGGTCTTGATGGGTCAGAACCAACTCAACAGATTTAACGAGAACAATAACATAGCATATTGAGTGGCACCATGTTTCATTATATTGTATATAAGGTCTCCCTAAGTCAGAGTCATCCGAATGGCGGCTAATAACATAGCATATTGACAGTGTGGTTGTTAAACGCCATTGAGTTGGTTCCGATATATATTAACCCTGTATAGAGTTTCTCAGGAGTGACTGGTGGTCAGCAATCTATGGGTTATCCCAAAGCACCATACCAGGATTCCATTGATAGTATAACATATCAGTTAAAAGCCCATGATATTCTATAGCTATATACACCATGTGTAAACTCAAAGCTTTTTAGTATTTCTTCCACTATACCAAACCAATCCCATTCACTTTCTTAGAGGAATTCATTTTCCTCTAGATTCATGTGAAATAAGAAGCCATTGCACCACAATCCAAAATTTCCAAACAAGTTCTGATGGGTATTCTATCTTCAGAAAGAGTATATCGACAAAACGGAACTTCCTGGTGAAAGCTGGCCTCCAGCTGTGGCATATACAATGTACACAGTTGTTGTTGTTATGTGCCATGGAGTTGGTTCCAACTTATAGCGACCATGTACAGGAGTTCTGGTGTGGCGTTGTGGGTTAATGCGCCAGAATACAAAGCCGTTTAAACTGCAAGGTCGGCAGTTCAAGCTCACCAGTCACTCCTTAGAAACCCTATGCAGGGTCGCTATGGGTCGGAACTGACTCGATGGCACTTAAAACAACAACAACAACAGGGTTTCTGAAGCTATAAATCTTTATGAGAGCTGAAATCCTCCTCTTTCTCCCGCTGAACAGCTGGTAGTTTCGATCTGCTGACCATGAGATTAGCAGCCCGATTCGTAACCATTACGCTGCCACAGCTCCTTAATGTATACTGTACTGTACACAGTAGATACTCTATAAAAGTAATGAATATATTATACACAGAAGTTCATTAAAGGCTTAACACAACACCTAGCATACAGAAAGTATTAGAATCCTGGTTGGTGGTTCAAACCCACCAGCTGCTTCTTGGGAACCGTATACAGGGTTGATAGGAATCAGAACCAATTTGACAGAATTTAACAACAACAACAGAGACTAAAGAATATGATAGAAGCTATGGATGAATGAATGGCAAAATTATCCAAACATCAAAAAAATAAAACAGCATGTACAAAGCCTACCCACATCATAAAATTTATCAATACTAGTAACGTCAGTCTGTAGGATCACTTCTCCACCACTGCTTCACCACTGCCCCCACTCAGAGCTGTTCATCCAAACCTACACTGCCTCCATGTGCCGAAGGGAAAGAGCATCTTCTGAAAGCAAAGCCTCCCTGGGCCCAGACTTCCTGCCATATTTCAGCCTTGGACTTTGCATTTAACTTTTCAGCAGGGGAGGTGGGAGCTGATTGGATTATAGGAATACAAATGGATTAATTTGGGATGGATTAGATACATCACAAAACATAAGTTTGACTTGCATTAACATAAAAATGTCATAAAAATGTAGATGCCGAAGCCGAGCTTATTTGTGATGCTGCTAATGCATTGTTACTCCAGCAAAAGATGTACACAATATTTACACTATATCTGACCACATAAAACATGTCATATACATATGCAATTTTTCATTATGGAGAGGGAAAAGAGCCAGAGGGCTCTACAGAATTCCAATTCTTGAGCTTCTGATTTTTCTTTCTTTCTTTTTTTTTTTTAAATAAATCTTTTTTTTCTTTATTTTCAAGAAAACAAATACAGTTTTAAATGATCATTACTGTATTTTGAACAGTTAATATTTCATATCGTGACATCTCTACTCAGAGGTAACAGGTTTAGTTGATTACTATTTGTTTATAGCGCTGGAGAAACCTGCAATCACAGGGAACATGGAAGGATTGCAATTAGATCTATTGGCTGAGAGCTGCACCTCGCTGACCCACGGTTAAGTGGTTAGCGCTATCAGAGAGAAAATGCCTACTGGCAGCTGGCACATCTGCACATAATAATACAGGCAAAACTGACACGGCCACTAAAGGCTGCTACTCTCCTCTTTATCCAGACGCTGACAACAGATCAGGCTTTCTAATAGTGCATCAACACATTTCTTCTAAATTAACATAATCATGGGAGTTATTGGAGGAAGTGGGTGCTTCTTGGCTAAGTTGCTGTGAATTCTTTAAAGTATCCAATAAAAGGGTGAGGGTTTTCCCCCCAAAACATCTCAGTCTAAACCCAATTTGTAGTTTAGTGGAAAAGAGGGATAAAAGAGGGAGAGATCAATAGAGGAAAGAGAGTAACACAGTGTTTTCAACAGAAGAAATTGTGTCTTATATGAAACTGGCATGGGCCACATATCACCTGAGATAGACAAGACAGGGAGGGGTGGCTAGCATTAATGCACAAACAGTATTTTATCAAAGATGCAATGATTATAGTGGGGAGGGGGTGCTAACTGATTTTAAATGAGAGCTAATGTTATGCCTGGTGCTGGGTAAGAATGTTACAGAATCTATCAACTCTTGAGGCCAACATCTCTATCTCAGGCATCCCAACTCAACGCTCTCTACAATCATCAGTAGAGCCCAGCACAAACAAGATTAGGCAACTCAACTAGAGATTCTATCTCAGGTATAGTAGAAGACCTCTAGAGAGCAAGTCAAGCAAATGTCTACGCTGTCCTGTGACAAAAAGTGTGTTCATGTTGTTGGTGGCCTCTTACTCCCCAAAAGAACATAGAAGCCATAAGAAGAATCTGGGGTGTTGTCAAACTAGCTGTCTTTTGAGTTTTTCCTCCAATACACCAAGACTACCACTGATCTGGGTTAGCAACTGTTGTTGAAACATATTGACCAAAACATTATATTTTTTCACAAAGGGATAATATTTAGTCACTTACTCTTTATTTTGAGATATTGCAATATAATTCAGCACTGACAAATCAGGCTTTGCCAATTACTTTCTATTATATTATTTTTTCAGATAACTCCAGTTTCATGACAATAATTATCAATGAAAAGAGCACACACTCAACATAAAGGCAAATAAGCACTAGGTTTTCCAGACCTTTTTCAAATAAATCAGTTTACATTTCTGGTATAATAGGAAGAACAGTCCACCCCTCATCTGTCAGTTTGTCATACTGTGGTACCTTGTATGTTGCTCCAATTCTGGAAACTATACCACTAGTGCTTTTAAATACCAGCAGGACCATTCATAAATGGACAGGTGTCAGCAGAGCTTCCAGAATAGGAGAGACTAGGAAGAAGGAGAGGCAGATTACTTTTGAATGGTTAGCCACTGAAAACCTTATGAACAGTAGTGGAACATTGTCAGATGTACTGCCGGAACATGAAAACATTATAACACGAGAACATTGTGAGATACAGTGCCAGAAGATGAGACCCTCAGGTTGGAAGGCACTAAAAATACGACTGCCTCCTCAAAGCAGAGTTGACTATCATGATGTAAATGGAGCAAAGCTTTTGGGACCTTCATTTGCTTTTGGGGCACGATACAGAATAAGAAGAATTCCCTGTAAATATTCAATAATAATGGAAGATGGAAGGTACAAATATGTATCTAGGAAAATAGACAGGTTTCAAAAATGAAATAGAATGCATAAATATCAATATCGTAGACATTAGTGAGCTGAAATGGACTAGTATTGGCCATTTTTAATGCAACAATCATATGATTTACAATGCCGGAAACAATAGGTTGAACAGGAATGGCATCTCATTCACCATCAAAAAGAAAATTTCAAGATCTATCTTGAAGTACAGTGCTGTCTATAATAGGTTAATACCCATAATATCTTAATAGTGATATGCGACGCTACCCAAATAAGCCTACATTTGCCTATCCAGAAAGCAATAGTAGAGCCATATTTTCTGCTCTGAAGAATTTTCAAGAGAAGATTCGACGTTTGGAACTTGAAAGAATTCAGGCAGAAAGAATTTTTTTTTTGGGGGGGTCCTTAAACAAGTCCCTTTTATTGCCTGGAATCCTAATGTGGGGATGACACAGGACCTTTTCTTTCTGTTGTGCATGGGGTCACTGTGAGTCAGAACAGACTTGATGGTATCTAGCAACAACAACAACAACAAATAGGCAGTAGTTAGGAAACCGCCAGCATTGTCCCTTTCAAAATGGCAACTGACTCACATTCAATGCATCTTTAAGTAGGACACTGCTACCTGTCTCCTTGCTCTTGTTGTTGTTAAATGCCGTCAAGTGGGTTTCAACTCCTAATGACCCTGTAAAAAGTTTCCAAAATGCAGCTGGTGAATTTCAACCACTGACCTTATGGTTTCCTACTAGAGTTAAAATCTACTACACAAAAGATTTGGTTGCTATGCAATGCATACACTGACCTTGTTTTCTTGAACCATGACTGAATGATTTTGATTCATTTCAAAGACCTCCTTCAAACTCCATAATCAGCTAAAAAGAAAATAATCTTAAAGTAACTTCAGACTCAGGTCCCTGAATTAAAGACAACTCCCTGTAATAAATCTCTTAATACATATATGTAACCTATAGAAAGCATATACATAACACACAATTATACATCTTGTTGTTGTTGTTGTTATAAAGTGCTGTTGAGTCAATTCCAACTCATAGCAACCCTGTATAGGGTTTCTAAGAAGCAGCTTGTGGATTTGAACTGCTGCCCTTGCAGTTTGCAGTTCAGTGCTAATCCTACAGTGCCACACTAGGAGTCATAATAGCATATAAATATATATAAAATTACCATGTATAATATAATATATATTGTTAAGCCATTTCCTTCCTTCTATTGTCTTTGAGAAACTTGATCTCTCATACTTTGGATGTATTGTCAGGAAGGACTAGTCCTTGAGAAGGACATCATGCTTGGTAAAGTGGAGGGTCAGCACTGCAGAAACACACCAGTGGCTCACAGAGATAAAGGTATGATTTTTTTAAATTGTTCTCCATAAATTAAATAAGAATGAAAACACAACATGCCAAAACCTTTGGGACATAGCAAAAGCAATACTTAGAGGGCAATGCACACCAGTAAATGCACATATCCAAAAAGAAGAACCAAAATCACCACAATGCTCAACCATCTTCAACAACTAGAAAAAGAGCAGCAAAGTACTCACTATACAAAGATCTATACAAAGAAAACTACAGTCACTAGAAGAAGAGAAATAATAAAGATTAGAATAGAAATAAATGAGTTAGAAAACAGAAAAACAATAGGAACAATCAAGACAAAAAGTTGGTTCTTTGAAAGGATCAATAAACATGACAAATCTGATGAAAAAATGTCTAAAATGAATAACAGCACATCAGAACCAATGGAAATAAAATGGATAATGACAGAATAGTATGGAGAATTGTACTCCAACAAATTAGAAGATACAGAATAAATAGAAAAACATGACTACCAAACTAACACAGAATGAAGTAGAAAACTTGAACAGATTTATTCAACAGATTTAATTTATTCAAAAGAATAAATTGATCAGACAATCAAAAAACTCCCAACAACATCAAAAACTCCAGGTCCAGATAGCTTTAGTTGTGAATTCTATCAAACATTGAGAGAAGACGTGACAGTAATTCTACTCAAACTATTCTAGAACATAAAAGAACTGAAATACCTGAATATGTTTTATAAAGCAATCATAACCCTCCTACCCAAACCCGGAAAAGAATAACAAAAAAATAAAATTATACATCACTATCCCTCATGAACGTGAATGCAAAATTTCTCAAGACAATCCTAGCGAATAGAATTCAACAACATATCAAAAAAATAATATACAATGACCAAGTGGAATTCATACCAAGGATGCAAGAATAGTTCATTATTAGAAAAGCAATCAACACAATTAACCACTTAACTAAAACAAGCAAAAATAACCCCATGATCTGTTGATTGATGCAGAAAAAGGCATTTGACAAAATCCAACATCCATTTCTGATAAAAACACTCAACATGGTTAGCAGCATATATACAAATCCAAAAACCAACGCTACTGGCAATGGAAACTGAAAGCATTCTATTTGCAAAGATGAACCAGACAAGGATACCCTTTTCACCACTCCTATTCAATACTGTGGAGTCCTGGTGTGGCACTGCAGGATAATGCACTGGACCACAGCTGATCCTTGGAAACACTATACAGGGTCCTTATGAATCAGAACCAACTCAATGGCACTTAACAACAACATTCAATCTGTGTTGGAAGTCTCTGAAAAAGCTATCAGGCAAGAAAGGGAAATTAAAGACATTCAGATTGGCAAAGAAGGAGTAAAACTAATTCTATTTGCCCATGATATGATTCTATACATAAAAAAATCCCAAAGGCTTAGCAAGAATATTATTGGAACTCATTGAAATATTCAGCAAAGTGACAGGGAACAAGATCAGCATCAAAAATCAGTTGGATTCCTCTACACTAATAGACAGATCTGAAAAAGAAAATCAGGTAAATAATACCATTTACAATAAGCACCCAAAAGATGAAATATTTAGGAATAAATCTAACTAGAAAAACAAAAGATCTATACAAAGAAAACTACAAAACACTATTACAAGGAACCAAAAGAGACTTGTAAAAATTTAAGACTATACCATGCTCATGGGTATGAAGAAAACGTGAAAATGTTAACATTACCCAAAGCAATCTGTAATGCAATTCTAAACTAGATTCCAACAACATTCTTTTAAGAGATGGAAAAATGGATGACTAAATTTATATTGCCTGCCCTGTCCACCTTGTTAACATGTGTCTATCCTCTAGCCCAGACTCCTGGTGTGGCATTGAGGATTAATGCGCTGGACTGCAAAGTTAGTTTGAACCACAATGTCGGCAGTTCAAATTCATCAGATGCTCTTCAGAAACCCTATACAGGATCACTATGGATCAGAATTGACTCAATGGCACTTAACAAGAACAACAAAGGAAATTTTGACAAAAGACAAATGGAGTCCTGGTGTGATGCTGTAGGATAAGCACTGGACTGTTAACAGTAAGGTTTGCAGTTCAAACCTCCCAACTTCTCCTTGGAAAACCTATACAGGTTGTTATGATTCAGAATTGACTCGATGGTACTTAACAACAACAATGTAAGTAAGTTTTGAACATTAAACTGATTATACTAGAGGGCTTTAAAAAGGTCATGGAAAAATTCCATTATTTTTTAACTGCATTTTTCCATAAACATTTTGAAGTCCCTTGTATCTCTTTTAAAAAACAAAAACAAAAACCCTCCCAAATCACTGCCGTCCAGTCGATTCTGACTCATAGTTACCCTGTATAGGGTTATTGAGGCTACAAATCCTTACAGGAGCAGAAAGCCTTATTTTCCTCCAGTTGAGCAACTGATGGGTTTGAACTACCAAACTTGTGAGACTTATCCTACAGTGCCACTGGAGCTGGTATTGTATATCATAAGAGTAAGGAAAAACAAGTCTTGGATCTTCTTAATAGGCCTGTTTTAGTAGTTATATGGGTATAGCAATTTTGAAACTAATTAATGTCGATTACAGAATTGAGCAAATATGTTGATATTTTAGAAATCAAGGTTTCTCAAAAGGAGCTTTGGTAGCGTAGTTGTTATGAGTTAGCCTGCTAACCTCAAGGTCAGCAGTTCAAAACTATCAGATAACTTCATGGAAGAAAGGTGAGGGTTTCTGCTCCTGTAAAGATTTGCAGCCTTAGAAACGTTATGCAGGGCCACTATGAGTTGGAACCGACTCCATGGTACACCACCACCACCACCAGGAATCTCAATAAAAAAAAAATAGGTACAAATCTGGAACAAGAAGAAGCAAAAATAATATTGTGGGTGAAGTGAAAATGAAATTAGAGATCTCAGATGTACCTGCTGAAAAGACTGGAAGCAATGGCATGCTAGAAACAATGAGCACCAACAACATTCAGATACTGGTTTCTAATTACCATTCCCCACCAAAGGGAATCAAGAGTCCTTGGCAAAATGGCTGATTTCAGGGCTGGGACAAGGAAGACACAAAATAAGCTTACTCCAGAAATGCTTTAATGAAAAAATGATAAAAACATGTCATAAGAACTTATGAACAGATTGAAGGAGATTCTCACTGACCAATGATATTTTGACCCCAAAATAAATAACAGATTATAATCCATAATAAAAACATAGTAACCCATGAGTCCATATTAATTAGAAATAGGTAAACTAATAAATGAGGGAGGAAGGAGGGTTCTTCTTTATAGCAGAATGTTGTTTTGTTGTTGAGTGTTATTGAGTCAGTTCCAATTCATAGCAACTTATAGTATAGGGTTTCCAAGAAGTAGCTGATAAATTCAAACCCCCAACCTTGCAGTCTAGTGCTTATCCTATAGTACTGACCAATTAATTTGGAGGAAGAGATGAAGTTGGGAAACCACTATACTTAGTCATTAATAAATAAGATTTATCAATGGATGATCACTCTTAGACTCAAAATTTGATGAAGAGCTAGACAGTTACAGTTTTAAAACGTCTTCCCACAAATTCTTCATTAATTACCAGGGTGAAAAACAATTTTATCTATGCTGTGAAAAAACCAGACGATACTTGAATGATAAAAAGTAATATCACCAGGAAGGATCAGACAAACACCCTGTGTTTCTCCATATGTTACCCTGAGATGAACACAATATGACCTAAGTAGAATTCTGGCCAAGGGTGTATAACCTGACTCTAATTCTAAGGAAATGACAGATAACCTAAACTGAGAGTTGCCTTATAAAACAACTGGTGTGTATTCATCAAAAATGTCAATGTAATGAATGACAAAGAAAAAAAAAGTACCATTCCCAATTAAAAGTAAAATAAGAAATGACAGCTAAATGCAATACATGAAACTTTATTAGATCCTGTACTTGAGGGAAAAAAGTAAGTCCAAAGACAGGACTGGAAACTTTCTTAATTAGCCACAGAAGGCAAGCCCTTTGTGAAATTAAACTGGATGTTGAGGAGGCCTCATTGATGTTGGGTTCAGACCATCACTAGGCAGGCTACGTGTCTCAACTCTGTCCTCATATGCCTCTGAAAATGTGTCTCTATTTGTCAGATGATTTGTAGTCTCCTCTCTTCCCCTGTCCCCCATCTAGAGATGGACAAAGTTATAATTTTCTGTTACTAAAATTTTTATTTCTCTAAAGTGGTCATAAATGCTGGCTTGATGACAATCCAGAAATATTCCATATACTAAACACAAAAACTCACTATGAAAATTGCTGAGTTTATTTTTGTTTATGTTATTGAGCTCTTGCAAATGACACAGCTGAATGTTTATCCTACCATAAGGAAATGCATTTTACTATTTGTATTTTCAATTTTTTGCTTTTGCTTTCAAAGATAAGGGAAATAAATAAGGGATTTAAACACACACACCACTCACACACACACAATATACATAGCACACACTTACACATACACACAAACACACCACACACACAAACACATGCACACCACAATTCTGAATTTTGGGAGACATCATTCTAAAATTTCAGCTTCTAAACTTTTTTCTTCTTTTCCACATAAAGATTGGTGGTTGTAGTTCTTGTGTGCCATGGAGTCAGTTCCCATTCATAGTAGCCCTGTATAGGGTTTCTGAGGTTATAAATATTTCTGGGAGTAGAAGACCTCATCTTTCTCCAATGGAGTAACTAGTAGATTAGACTTTGCGGTTAGCAGTCCAACTTGTAACCCACTTTGCTACCGGTGTTCATTTCCATAAAGATTCCCGTGCAGGATAAATGCAAAATTGCAAGGTCTGTTTGAACTAGAACTTCGGCAGTTCAAACTCACCAGTCGTTCCTTGGAAACTGGGTCACTATGAGTCAGAACCAACTCAACGGCATTTAACAACAATGACTCTGAAACGAAGCTCGGTGCCTCCCTAGGATAATCACTGGACTTCAAACCAAAAGGCCCAAGGTTGGAGCCCACTTGCTGCACTGTGGAGACCAGTGAGGCTTTCTGCTGCAAAAGATTTAAAGTCTCAGAAACCATATTTAAACAGGGTCACTATGAGTCCAAACAGACTCCACAGCACTTGACGACAACAATAACAATTCAGAAATCTTGGAACATAGTCTATCTTGAAATAGACTAACATGTCACCATTTTTTTTTTCTTACTTTCCAAGTCTCTGTCTTAGGATAGCTGTAGGAGAACCACTTTTTCTCTGTGTGTGAGAGGTTTCTTTGGAAGGGTCTGTCTGGGCTGGCTATCCTGGACCAGAAAGGGTAGAGACAAAAAGCCCCAGTGAAGAATTAAAGAAAAAGACCACAAGAGAAAGGGAATTCTTGTTAATACCATTAAGTTATATAAGGCTCTTGAAATCATAGTGGCAATAGGCAATTTAACCGGATTTCATAGAGACTGCTGTGAAATAGCAATTAAATCTAGATGAATGAGTAAAGCAAATAATGGAGAAATAGGAGATGAGACATATGCATGTAAGATCCCTTATTTTGCAATTAGATATAATAAATGAGAGCTTTGGGAGTTGGACTAATAATTTGAATTACACACTTCTCAGACTCTGTTGGAAGGCATGTCTGCCCAGAGCTCAATTGAGCCATTGTTGGAGTCTCACCTCATCTTCTCCTTGATAGGAAAGGGAGATGTTGTTGTTTTATCCTCCTCTCTCAACAGCTCTGTAGGGTAAGTGTCTTCTAACATTTTCTGATTAAAAAAAATTCTTAGATCATGAAAACAAATGGTAAAAATCTTACAGATCATATATCCCAAAGAAAAAAACAAAGGCAACAAATAACCCTGTATGCTGCATGAGACGTTTCTGAGGAATCTCAGATTTGGAAGATTTGCTGTCACTGTTAGTTCCTGTCAAACCGATACCAACTACGTAAAACTAAACAAATAGTTGTCCTGTTCTGTGTCATCTTCATGATGGCCAGTGGGCTTGAACCCATAGCTGTAGTTATTGTGTCAGTCCATTTCATTGAGATGTCCCTCATTTTTTTACCTTCTCCTTTACCAACCATAGCATCCTTTTCAAGCAATTGGTGATTCTTGATGACATGTCCAATGTTAGCTGTTCTTGTTATTGAGTCAATTCCAACTCATAGTGAGGGAAACCTGTATAGGGTTTCCAAGGAACAGCTGGTATGTTTGAACCACTGACCCTGTAGTTATCTGTTCAATGCTTATCCTAAAGCACCACACCAGGGCTCCAAAAGTTAGCTAATCAACTCATTTAAAATATTTGACTTATGCAAAATGCACCATAAGCACCATCGTTTCTTCTTATACAGCAATCGAGAAAATTTCACAGAAATTGATTACCTACATGACAATTTGAGAGTAGGGCCTTGTGTTACTAGAACTATGTATGAGGTTCTGCAAAGTTAGATGTGGAAATAACTGAATTGTCAGGGATCCAGACCCCTGCTTCCACACCAGTCTGAGCAGTTCCTGGATCTTGACATCATCAGGAAGGGCCAGTAATAATAACTAGTTTTGTTGTTGATGTTAAGTGCCATTGAGTCAGTTCCGACTCATAGCAACCCTGAACAGGGTTTTCAAGGCTGTAAATCTTTATGGGAGCTGAAAGCCTCATCTTTCTCCCACAGAGCAGCTGGTAGTTTCAAACTGCTGACCTTGCAGTTCTCAGCCAGATTTGTAACCACTACACTAATAGAACTACTAGTTGTGTATCCTTGGTAAAATGTTTAAACAATCTTGGTATTGATTACCTCATCTGTAAAGTGAGGAAGGTGAACTATGATTTCTAAGGTCTCATTCAATCCAAATATTTCCCAGCCACAGATTTTATTTAAACAATTCAATTTCATTCTCTCCTCTCAACAACATAGGCTTGAGTTGACAAATGAATCCAGAAAAAAATAATGCTTCTAAATTTTTAAAGCACTGAGATCAGAAGCTAAAATATTCTTTTCATAGTTTGTTAAAAAATTTGAAAATATACTGCCAACGTGTGTGCTAGATGTAACACTAAGAACTTAGTGCTTCTTCCATAACATTTTTGTAATCAGAGTCCCAGAAGGAAGAAAGGCAGAAAACTACCACATGACAATGGTCACAGGTATAGATTAAGTGCATTGCACACAAGAGGCCTTCAAAAATTTCTTGGAAGAGGCAGGCCTTGATGGTGACTAGGGTGGAGGGGCAGTGAGGTTCACCATCAGCAATACCACAGAATACCAGGCAAAGCAGATTCAGGGAAGAGCTCCAAAACTCAGAACCACAGAGGTAGGAATATTTAAAAGTTTGAAGGCTTATAGCTTGTAGCAAAAGTAAGAAATCACATACTTTTGTATCTGCCAGGCTTGGTGGCCAGGAGCCGAAACTTGGGTGAGACAAACAGCAAGAGCAAGCTGGGGAGGAGACAATCCACAGAAAAAAGCTGTGGGAACCTTGGAACAAAGGTAAACAATGCACTTTGTCGGTTTTGCTTTGTTCTGATTTTCTTTTCTTTCCTTTTTTTTTTTTTGGTGTCTGTTCATTGGTCTCCCCCACTGCTTGTACATCTCCATTCTGGTGACTAGAGGGGTAACTGAGTGACTAGTCTCCATTCTGGTGACGAGAGAGGGTGCCCCCCACCTAAACCACTGGTGGGCTCATCAGCCACGCATGCGCACAAATACTCTCAGCCCAAAAGCCAGCCCTTAACTGTTTTTTTTTTTTTTTTTTTAAATACAGAAAAGCCTGAACAAGGGGTGTGGAGAGGGAAAGAGAGTTTAAAAACAAAACAGGCTGAAAATTA
>NW_006408632.1:9391536-9404088 GCF_000296735.1 Chrysochloris asiatica
TGGAAATAGAAATACCTTATGATCCATCAATTCCTCTACTTGATATTTACCAACAAGAAATACAAGCCATAACACGAGTAGAAATATGCACACCAATGTTCATAGCAGCACTATTTACAATAGCAAAAAGACTGGAGACAGCCTAAGTGCCCATCAATGGAAGAATGGATAAACAAACTTTGGTAATGGTAATGGATAAACAAACAAACAAACAATGGAATACTATGCTACCTTGAAGAACAACTAGGAAGTTATAAGCTATCACATAACATGATGAACCCTGAGGACATTATGTTGAGGGAAATTAGTCAGTTACAAAAGGAGAAAAACTGCATAGGGCCACTACTGTAAAAGGCTAAGAAAAAGAACCCATACTAAAGGGAGGGGGGAATTCTTTGCTGGTTAGCAGGATGGGGGTGGTGAGGAAAGGGAGGGGAAGGTGGAGCACAGGGTAGGGAATAGACACAGGATAGTTTGGGTGCTAGGGAGAAGGGCAATACACAAGAATGGGGAGGGGAATAGAAGAACAAAGCAGACAGGAAAACAATTAGGCAGGTTTGCATGGGCTAAGTGGGACAGAGGTAAAGAATGATGTATGCACAACCTTGGAAAAATAAGGCTCTGGGATACAGGGATTGAGACATGGTTGGAATAGGCAAAAGCGGGGAAATCATGTTAAGATGCATGGCTGTCTTTTGAACCTTAGTTTTCCAGGCATACCATTATAAAATAGACACTTGAGGGGGAGAGAAAGGAATAGCCAGAAATATCACCATAGATAGCTTGTAAATTTGTCTTCTGCCTATAACTGATTGGAATACCTAAAATGGGGCTACAGCGTGTCCAGTGAAGGCTTCCTGTGGAGCCTCTGCATTGCATAAGGCCATAGATGGAATCCTGAACAGCATCCAGAATCTTCTGAGGTGGGAAATTTCCACTTGAAAGGACAAGTCGACCAGCCTTGCGTGACTAGAAGAACAGAAGATACGTCTTGAAAGAAAGACCGATAGGAAAAATACAAAACAATATAGGCAGTCAGACTGATTACTACAAGAACAAGCAAGTTGCTCGCCAAGTAGACATCAAGGCAAGTGGTCGGTTCCCCTCAGGGCAAACCCCCTTCCAAGACTAATACTCAATGGGAATACACGCTCTGATTTGTGACCACATTCGTCACCGATAAGGAGAAGTGAGGGGAAAACAGCAATGAAACCCCTACAATGTTCAATAGACTCCTGTGAATCCAGATGGAGACCCCAGAGTCAGCAACATAGCCACAGAGGACTAGAGTGGAGAATGAAGCATCTAGCTGATAAGAAGAGAGTTTATATGCATCCACACTTGCAGATAATACCCACTTGACCTAGCTTCAACAACTGGATGATCAGAGTTCAAGTGGAAGAAGAAAGAAGAGGGGAAAAAAGTGTAATCTGTTACAATTTGATAAACTTGACCTACACCTATGGATGCATTAGCTCAAAAGTGGGAACAAATCTTACAGCAAAAATCATTCCCACCCCCTCCATACACACAGTAGACACGGATGGGCTACCCAAAATGAGGAGGGGGGAGACTACAAAGGCAAGAAGTGACTGGTTTACAAGCTTTCAAAAGGGAGCCTAGATCCAGAGGGCATGAAGGAAGGTAGAATATCCACTGAGTAGTATCCAATCTGTCTGGTGGGGCTGATGAAAGGAGATGTGGATAGGTCTCTTGTGATAAAATAGTGAATAATTGTTATCAGGACTGATTGTGAGGGTTGGAAATGTAAAGGTAGATTTTTGTAACAAAAGGAGGGGAGTGATTGACTTTGCAGTCTAGGAGTGGAACATCAAGGGTGAAGAGTGGAAAGTGGAACCCTACCCAGAGAAGCAGTGACACCAGAGATGGAGGCAGAGACAATGATATTGAGAGATGGATGGTCTGGGGACTCTAGACCCAGAGAGGGAGAGGGGCTGTGTGCTGATGACCAGGGGGCAGGCTTGCAGGTTATACCCTTTGGTTGGTTGATGATGCATGGAGGGGGTTGTAACCATGGCAATGAAACGATATATGATAGGATGAATGTAAAGTTAATGTTCTCCCATGTAAACGATCACATAATTTACAATAAAACATTAAAAAATAAAATAAAGTTCTTGGGAAAATGGAACTAAAGATAATGGAAATTTTCCATGAACTTCATGAAGCCCCTTTGTATGTTCCCTTATGAGCCATAAGGAGTTCTGATGACACAGTGGCTACGCACTTGGTTGCTAACCAAAAGATCAGTGATTCCAATCTATCAGATGTGGCAGTCTGCTTTTGTAAATCGTTACAACTCTGGAGATCCTACGAGGCAGTTCTGTCCTCTAGGGTTGCTCTGAGTCAGAATTGACTCCATGGCAACAGGTTTGGTTATGAGAAGTAAACCCAACATTCACAGATACCCAGGGTCACCCAGCTAGTACAGTCATGATCCCAATAAGAGTCTGCTAGTCTCCAAAGCCCATATTCTTTCCCGAACTGCCTGCACTGAGTCCGAACGGTCGGTTCCAAGTAAGAGCTTTACAGAAACTATGTAGCATTGAGCAGAAAATCACCCTCTCTGGACCTCCAAGTTTTTATAATGAAATTCCTCAGGTTAAGCCTCAAGTTCTCCAAGGACCTTCCAGCTCTACAATTCAATGATTCTCTGGTCAACGCAACAACCACAATAAGTAAACGCATTAAGTATCTGTGAAGCAAGGCTTATCTCTATGTCTAATTGGATTTCATTGCTATCTGAGTTCCTGTCATTCCCTAGTTCATCCCGCTCATCCCCCGCCCCCTAAATAACCTCCAAGGATTCGGATACTGTAGAACAATTCAAATTAGTGGAATATATATTGCATGGTAATATACTTCTTCATAAAAAGGGGGCAATCAGCTTCTGAGCGCTTCAAAATCAAATGAGTTCTTATTTCTGCTCTCGCAGCTAATCAACTACGGCCCAAGGGACAATTATTTGTTGATCTTTGTGTGTAGGGTGATGTCCTACCTGACCCTTTCAATTCAGTCATCTTCCAAAAGACCTGAGAAGTTATTGTATTTCTGGGATTTTTCCTTGTTTTTTTTCAAAAACAAGTGCAAGAAGATATTTAGTGGAATAAAAGAGAAGCATCAACGTTTCCATTGGTAATCTGGTCCGTGTGTTCCCTGCTACTGAGCATTTTCAGAAGGCCTGACTGTCTGGGTTAATTGTTTAATGCTTTTAGTTAGAATTAAACTTTGCACCTGCTCTGACAGTGATAAATTAAATGTGCTCCTTTTCCAATACTGTTGCCCTCTTTAAGTAGAGACCAAGAAGTGTATCTCCCTTCTTCCCCTGCATTTGAGGAATCTCTGCTACACTGGAGTGTAAACCAGCATAATTTGTCACCAGAGCTAGCGCCAATTAAATTGATTGCGTTGGACTGAACTCTGGGACCCCTAATGCAAGCACTAAGGGAAAAATGGTCTCTTTTCTGCCCATTCCCCCATGTGGCACTTAGGCATAGCTCAACAGTAGAAGGCTTTCAAGGTTCAAAAGGGTTTTATTTTCAAAAGAAATGGGCATTGATCAGCTGCATTTAAAGGCAAAGATAATTCCAGAGCTTGAAGGCTGGATTTGTGTTTAAGGTCTAAATCTCTTTCTTTAACCTTGGGGGGCCAGTATAACATAAAAGCAACAAAGAGATTAAGATTACAAAGGGTTTGCAAGTGCAAGTGATGCGGCAGTAGTCTCCAAACACAAGTCCTCTTTCACAAGCCCCAGCATAGGTCAGCATTTGATCTGCTGGTTTTATACCTGTAAAAGCAACTTGTGTTGATTTGTCACTTGGGCAAACCATTTGGGGCAAAGAGGATGGGGGGCACCTAGGGAGGGGAAGGAAAGTGAAAGAGGTGTACACTTGCATAGACCAAACAGTTCAAAAGTGTATTCTCCAAACCAACTGAAAGTAAGGAAAGTGAGCATTAGAAAGGTCAGTGTGGTCAAGACCATCAAAAAAATCCCCTCTTGGATGGAGCAGCACACACCAAGCACAACCACTCAGCAGTAAGAAGAACAGAACACTCTGTTCCAAACTCAGTTATTTCCTTCATTACCCCGCCTCTGATATTTGGGTTTATTATGCCACATTCTAGCAGAGAAGGTTGTAAATAAGCCCCAAGTTAATACCAGGTTCTTCTTGTTCCTTTATTTATGGGCTATCAATTATGTGTTTTTCCATCCTAACTCTTAGGTTGATCTCTCACAATCAGTCCTATGGAATGTCACCATTTGAATTATCTCAGTTGTAAATCAAGGCTACAAGGCTAAAGACTCAGACTCCAAATTAGTTGACTGTATTTTCACTGAACATAGTGAAATGGTTGGTGAATGTGCCCAACCTTTTCTTACTCTTCATTCATTGACACTTTCCCTTGACGATATGGACCTCTGACCTTCATTCTATCCACTGGTTCTTCTTTTCACAAATGGAAACTTTCTCATTGACGTAGAGAATTTATTGCTAAACCAATTGGTAACCATGGTGTCTTCCTATTTCAGAGGAAGAGGTTTAACAAAAAAGAAAAGGGGGGATATTTGTTGGGGCTTCCAGACCAAGTCAAACACCTGAGCACTCTGTAACAGTTAAAAATTTGACATGAATTCAAGGAGCAAAGAATTTAGAGTTGTTTTCAAATCAAACCCCAAAACTTTACTGCTGTCGAGTCAATTCTGACTCATAGTGATCCAAACAGAACAAACTGCAAAACTTTTTCCCCATGGAGTGGTTGATGAGTTCAAACTGCTGACCTTTTGCTTAGCAGCTGAGCACTTTAACCATGGCACCACCAGGCTCCTCCTTTTAACCCATATCCTTTAAAACAAAACAAAATTAATTTGCCTTTTTTTTTCCATTTATGAGATAGACCATGTACCTGTTAAGAAAAAGTAGAGAGGAATGGTTCAATCGGCAGTGCCCTGTCTGTCTAGCTTCCAGAATAATTCACCTTTGGCCCTAAACTTGCATACACTAGCCTGAAAAAGCAGGAGTTTTGCAGTGTAGTGACATCGAGTAAGGACTGAACATGATCTTTAGGGATTTCATTCCATTCCAAAGTCAATGTATTTCTTTTACTCCTATATCATAATCTCTCTGATAAGGGTTCTGGGTGAAAATAAAAAAGTTTATCTTGTTTTGCCACGCCAACAATGTGTTAGGGACCTGCACTAGTTTTATTTGCTACCTAGCAAATAAATACGAGTCTACTGATTTATTGTATCCGTTTCTGTGGATCAGAATGTGGATATAGGTAAGCTGAGAGACTCATCAGGTGAAAACCTAGGCATTGAGTGGAGCTGTGCGAAAGAAAAAAGGAAGGAGGGAGAGGGTGAGGGAGAAAAGAGAGAGAGGGAAAAACAAAATGGGAGAGAAAGGGAAAGAGGCTAAATGGGTAGGTTTGCTGTTCTATCTTACACATCTTTATTGGGATACAAGCAGAATTGTTTGCCGTATCTGTTAACAGGGAAAAGGAAACATGCTTCTCTGATCTGAGGAATCATTGATCCTAATTACTGCTACCAGATTATCCTTCCCAAAATACTGCTTTCAACAAGTCACTCCACCAATTTAATGACTGAAAACAGCAACCTATGTCCTACCATATCAAGCTAAATTGTCACATCAAGTATTTATTTATCTCAGTTAATACTTCCAGCCTTCTATATCCTGACTCTGACTCTACTGTTGTTGTTGGGTGCTGCTGAGATAACCCATGTGATGGAGTAGAACTGCCCTATAGGGTTTTCCAGGCCATCGTTTTTATGGGAGCACATCGTCAGGGCTTTCTCCTATACAGTGGCGTGGTGGGTTCAAACTGCCAACCTTTCTGTTAGTGGGTGAGCGCTTAACCACTGCACGACCAGGATTCCTACTACATAACAAACCAGATTTCCAAAAACTATTTAGTACAATTCTTTTAACTTTTTGCTGTCCCACAACAAAACGCATTAAATCCTCTTGTCATCACATGGTGTCTATTATGCTTGGACTTGCCCATCTCACTTAATGATCTCATTGCTTTTAGTTACCCTAGTTTATTGACTATCTACTGTGTAGCGTAGTGGTTACGAATCGGGCTGTGAACCTTAAGGTCAGCGGTTCGAAACTACCAACCGGTCCGCGGGAGAACGATGAGGCTTTCTACTCCCGTAAAGATTTACACCCTCGGAAACCCTGTACAGGGTCGCTATGGGTCGGAACCGACTCGACGACACTTAACAACAACAACAACTGTGTACCAAAAGAGCTCGATGGTACAGTGGGTTACAAACAGAACTGCTAACTGCAAAGTCAGCAGTTGGACTCCACAGCCGCTTTGCAGGAGAAAGTAGAGGTTTTCTGTGCCCATAAAGATTTACAACCTCGGAAACCCTACATTCCCGGGTTTGCTGTGAGTCTCAGCTGACTCAACAGTACAGCCACCACCACTCCGTAACAGGAGCTGAAGACCCAGAGTCATGCTCATCTCACCACGCAAAATGTTACAAAATGAACTTCATATTCGTCTCCTTCAAATTACTCATTTTGCACTCCTAATGTATTACAGCTCTCATTCGCTTTCCTTCTTTTCTACTTTCCAGATTCTTTTTTCTGAGCTGGTTCTTTGTGCACACGAGAATAAGTTTTTTATTAAATTCGTGGATCAATATCTTTAAATAAGATGTGAAATCAATTCAGTGGTGGCAACTAGAATATTTGTTAATGAAATGGTTGGACAGGGAAGCGAAGGGAAGAAAGAAAAGTAATATGCTGGTGTACTGCTGTACAATAAGCACTGGACTTTGAACTACAAGTTTGGTGGGTCAAACTCACCAGCTGCTCCTCAGAAACTCTATACAGCCTCGCTATGAGTCAGAACCAACTCAATGGCACTTAACAACAACAATAAGAAGGGCAGAAGGTGGCAAAAAAGTTGCAGGGTGCCAGATAGTAAGGATATTTGGTTTTGCCATTTTGTTTTGGATATCTATAATAGTCTGTGTATATGAATGTAAACAAATGCGTACATGTTACATAATCATATAAAATGTATTGAAAACTGTGAGTTACTGTTTTTAAAAATGCTTTAGAGAGTACTAGGAAAAACTGAAAAACCTTGTACATGGCCAAGTTCAAGCGAAAATCAGACAGGGTTAGAAAGATGCCAAAAGATTCTACAGGAAATTAGACAATCAGCACTCCTAAAATAAATAAATAGAGTAAACTGTCTTTGTAATCATCAAAGTAAATCTGTGTCCTTGCAGTCTGCTCATTAGGGAATGATAATAAAACATCTTTATATAACATTTTATCATTTACAACAAATTTTCACACTCTTTCTATCACCAGCAATGCCATAAAATAAGCCAAACAGACTTTTTTTTGTTAATTATTCCCATTTTTAAAACTATGAAGCCTAGAAATATAGGTGACTTGTCGAAGACCATATAGCAGATTAATGTTTAAAAAAAAAAAAAGAGCTTAAATCTATGGACAGTAATTCCACATTCTCTCTTCTACCTGCTTGAAAAATTATAGAATGGTTGGTCAGAAGGTCAGAATCCTTCCCATTGTTAAGGGTGTCAGTCATATCTTTCCTCTTCCAGAAAAATCTCTGTTACAGCCCTTGCGACCAAAACCACAACTTCTAGAGCTGCCCAGCTTAGTTCTCAGATGAATCACATTTTGTTTCTATCTCTGTTACAAGGCCCCTCAAAGGTGGAGCCACAGCATATTCCCTTGTGTAAATTTTCAGTTTTTGTTAGTGACTGCCTTCGTCACTATCAGGTTAGGTATTTTGGAGAAAAAAATAATTTTATATGGCAAGGAGTCCTGGAATGGCACTGTGGAATAAACCCTGGACCACAAGATCATTTTGAATTACAAAGTCAGCAGTTCAAACTTACCAGCCACTCCTCAGAAACCCTATACAGCGTCAGCGTCGCTATGACTCATAAACAACTCAATGGCACTTAACAACAACAACAGAAATGTGCCAAAGCAATTGGTAACATTGAAGCCCAATACCATGAACCCCAACCTTTTTATTTGAAATCATAAATCATTTATTGGATGCCAACACGAGGCCAGCACAGTAAAACTAAATAAATAAATAAAAAGTGGTGTGGAGTTTATAGGTTACAAGTGCAAACAGACAGCTAAGCAACCAAAGAAATGCACAGCAGCAAGGAAGGAGAGCTAAATGAAGGAACAGATACAAATTGTTGAGAGAGGAAAGAGCGGCCAATTCTGAAGGAAGTCTAGAAGGCCTTCATTGTGAGACCAGCAGCTCAGCTGAGTCTTGAAAGTCAAAGAGGATGTCACTGGCAAAGACTTTGGAGACATGTCATTAGCTCCATTTGTAAGACTCATTTCGGATTCCCCGGCGCAGTAGGATGAAGAGCAGCCTTATTAAAGCAGGAGATCACTGGCAGTCCTGACAGACCAACCCCTCTTGGCTTCAAGCCTCTGCCAATGTCTGGGCTAAGAAGGGAGCTGAGAAGCCAGAGGTCAGAGGTTCATTCCCAAGGCCTACTACCCAGGTCATCCTGGTGATGCACTCTGAAGTTCAGCAGAAGAAATCTCACCCCTGACTCAAGAGAGAGCATGTCAAACCAGTTGTAATTGGGTTATTATTTTCCAGAGTGTACACTGTATCAACCAGTGGCCCTAGTCTGTGGATATATGGAATAGGAATGAGCAGTTTAGCCTTTCAAACCCTCCTGAAGGAGGTCAAGTAATGTTGGGGCCAGTGCTCAGAGCTGGGTTGGACCTATCCTTGAGAAAAACTGTGTTTTGACATTGTTGGTAAGATGGGGTTGTGCAAGAGTCTTGCCTCTTTTGGTCCTTAATTTGGCAGTCTTCCTGGTTTCAAGAAAAAACTTGCATGTTTCTCAAGTGGACCAGGAAACTTCTGAGAAACAGAAAGAAGAATCTATCAATTGATTTGGAGTCCACATGGACCTACCTGAGGGGTCCTCAAGCTCTTATGTTCATTTGTGAGTGTAGGCTAAGGGTCTGTCCAAATGTTCTTTCTCTGAGAAAGGCCAACCTGGATCCCAACTTCAAGTACTTTCCCTGAGATTAAGGTCATGGTGACCGAAACCTCAGACTCCCCCAAGTCCCCTGCTCAGTTTTCTTGAAGGTAAAGTCTTTCAATTAAAATTTATTCTGTATACATTTGTCAAGTGCTAGCTGATGGGATTCCCATGTGTCAGTTCCAACACAGCAAGAGAATGCTGAGGAGCAGAATCCAGTCATATCTTTCTTTCACATTCCAGAAACCTAAGCTGAGTTTACCTGGGTCTCTTCAGTCATTGCCACTGACTCCCTTGGGGCCCTTTAGGACCAGGGACTTAAGATTTGCAAAGAACTTACACATATGAGTTACTGTCCGCTTTATACCTTTCTACTCCCTCTTTCTGAGGAAGGTATATAGATTATACCCATATGAGAGAAGAGAAGACTGAGGACAGAAACAGATCAATTGATCTGGCCAGGAACCAATAAAGGAAAGAGAATTCAAATTCTGAATTCCATTCTCCTAACCTTAATCAGAGTTCCTTCTCCTGGAGCCAGTTTTACAAGCCACATTAAGATCTGAATTCATATTGTAAGATAGTAAGCGTTCCCACAAGGCTTTTTGGAAGGACTACAGATAAATGTTGCCAATACAGACTCCCTTTTGGAAAAATACCCACTTTTGTTTCTTCTTGATATAAAAGTAATAATTCTTCATTGGAAAATAATAGAACAGAAGGAAGTAAAGATCACTCTATAAGGCAATACCCAGAGACAATGATTGTCAACATTGTTATAGTCTTCTAATATTTTTTGCATGAAAGCATTTATTTTTCCATGCTAAGATTATACTTCTATATACTTGAATATTCTACCTTTCCACACATAACCACTCTTGTATTTTCACATGTTGATAGTCATTATTTCACAGCACTTTAAGTAACAGCAAAATAATATATTATACAGATATGCCATAATTTATTTTACCAATCCTCTGTTTTTGGACACTTGAGACGCTCTGAAATACTATCAGTTATAAATAAGGCTTTGGTGGATGTGCCATATATATGAATTAAGAAAAGATAAGATAATTTGGTAAAAGCCCATAGGTCAGGTTTCATCCCTATTAATTAATTCTTTTCTTGATGAAAATGGTACATAGGTGAGGATTGGAATCTCCTTCCATGGGTCCTTTTGTGAAAAATATAAAAGACCACCACACTACAATGGCACAAATTGTGTCATAAAGGCAGAGTAATAGACCAAGTACTGACAGACTGATTCTCTTACCATTCTGCAAACCTGAAACTTTACCTCCCTGAAATGAACTTTGCTCACTTACGAAATAAAGAGGACTGGGTATACTCAGGGGTTATCGTCTGTGGCCTTAATACTTAGATGGGTGTGTATTTTGGTATTTTTTATGCTTTCCTTCCAGCCCTAACACTATGGTTCTATAATACCTTTAGTGAAACAACACTCAAAACCTAAAACAATTAGCACTATTGTTGTTGTTATTAAGTGCTGTTGAGTCAGTTCTGATTCATAGCAACCCTGTAGAGAGTTTCCAAAGAGTGGCTGGGGAGTTTGAAACACCAACCTTGTGGTTCAAACCAAACTTGAAGTCAAATACTTTATCCCAGGACACTCCAATGAACACTATGAGGCATATATTATCAAGTATTGGAGTTGAAGAAAATGAAAACAAGTCCATGAGAGGGAGAATATGACCTTGACTATATCCCACCTAAATTTAGAGATCATCTGAGGAACAAATTTGATACATTAGACACTAAAGACTAAAGACAAGAAGAGCTGTGGGATGACATCAAGAACATCATATGGGAAGAAAGCAAAAGGTCATTAAGAAGACAAGAAAGAAGGAAAAAGCCAAAATGGATGTCAGAAGAGACTCTGAAACTTGCTTTCAGTGTAGAGATGCTATAACAAATGGAAGAAAAGAGGAGGTACAAGAGCTGAACAGAAAACTTCAAAGGTCAGCTTGTAAAGACAAAGTCAAATATTATAACAAAATGTGCAAAGACCTAGAGTTAGAAAACCAAAAGGTAAGACCTCACTCAGCATTTCTCAAGCTAAGAAACTGAAGAAAAAATTCAAGCCTCAACTTGTATTATTGAAGGATACTCTGGGCAAATGACTGACTGATGCAGAATGCATCTAAAGAAGATGGAATGAACACAGAGTCACTGTACCAAAAGGAAAAGGCCGATGTTCCACCATTTCAAGAGGTAGCATATGATCAAGAGCCAATGATACTGAAAGAAGAAGTCCAAAGTGCATTGAAGGAATTAGCAAAGAACAAGTCACCAGGAATTAATGGAATAAAAATTTAAATCTTTCAAGAAAGAGAGGCGACCCAGAAGGCACTCACTCATCTCTGCCAAGAAATTTGGAAGACAACTATTTGGCTGACTGATTGGAAGAGTACATATTTGTGCCCATTCCAAAGAGAGGTGACCCAACAGAATGCGGAAATTATTGGATAATATCACTGATATCCCATGCAAGTAAAGTTTTACTAAAGGTAATATGGAAATGGCTGCAACCATACATTGACAGAGAACTTTCAGAGGTTCAAGCCGAATTCAGAAGAGGCCACGGAATGAGGGGTATCATTGCTGACGTCAGATGGATCTTGGTTGAATGTAGAGAATACCAGAAAGATGTTTACCTGTGCTTTATTGACTATGCAAAGGTTTTCAATTGTGTGCATCATGGCAAGCTATGGACAACATTGCGAAGTATGAGTGTTCCTGAACCCTTAATTGTGCTCCCAAGGAACCTGTACATAGACCAAGTGGCAGTTGTTCAGACAAAACAAGGGAAAACAGAACGGTTTAAAATTAGGAAAGGTGTGTGACAGGGTTGTATTCTTTCACTGTACTTATTCAACCTGTATGCTGAGCAAATAATCTGAGAAGCTGGGTTATATGATGAAAAATGTAGCATCAGGATTGGAAGAAGTGTCATCAACAACCTGCGATATGCAGATGATACAACCTTGCTTTCTGAAAGTGAAGAGGACTTAAAATATTTACTGGTGAAGACCAAAGACCACAACCTTCTATATGGATTGCATCACAATGTAAAGGAAACAAAAATCCTCACCGCTGCACCAATAAACAACAATCTTTTCAATGGAGAAAAGACTGAAGTTGTCAATTACTTCATTTTGCTTGGATCAACCCTCAGCATTCATGGAAGCATCAGTTAAGAAATCAAATGACGTATAGCATCAGGGAAATCTGCTGCACAAGACCTTTTAAGTATTGAAGAGCAAAGACGTCAGTTTGAGGACATGTATATGAGGTTATTGAAACATGTATATGAGGTTATTTTGAGGACATATATATGAGGTTATTGAAAATACCCTGGCTCCATTCAGATGCATCCGAATGGAGCCAGGGTATTTTCAATAACCTCATATACATGTGAAAGTTGGACAGTGAATTAGAAAGACCATAGAAGAATTGATGCATTT
>NW_006408632.1:9404593-9405905 GCF_000296735.1 Chrysochloris asiatica
TATCCATGTGCACACAAAAAAGACTGGTTAATAAAAATTATTCAAATTTATGTACCAACCATTAAAGCCGGTGACAAAGAAAACAAAGAATTCTACCAAGTTCTAAAGTCTGAAATTGATCAAACATACAATCAAATTCCACTTATAGTTACTGGTGATTGGAATATGAATGTTGGGAACAAAGAGGAAGATCAACAGTTGGAAAATATGACTTTTTTTTTCGTGAGAGAAATAATGCTAGAAATTGCACGATAGACTTTTGCAAGACCAGCAACTTCTTCATTGCCAAACTTTTTCCTTTTTTTAATCCATATATAAAAGGTTTTATTATTTATTTATCTATTTTAGGTTTTTAGTGTGACTTCAGTGAAGGTAAACAGACAACATCCTCAGCTTTACTTACAACTAATCATATGGTGTGTTTTTTTCATTTCATTGATTACACTCCCCTCTGTAACAACAGTTATCCTGCTTCCATCCTGTGGCTTCCCTTTTACATCTTATTTTTCCACAAATGAACAAAG
This sequence comes from Chrysochloris asiatica, assembly GCF_000296735.1. Taxonomy (NCBI): domain Eukaryota; kingdom Metazoa; phylum Chordata; class Mammalia; order Afrosoricida; family Chrysochloridae; genus Chrysochloris; species Chrysochloris asiatica. Next base: position 9,405,118 of record NW_006408632.1, read on the forward strand.
CAAAACCAGCAAACACCTTTTTCAATGACATAAATGACAACTATACATGGACTTCACCAGATTGAATACACAGAATCAAATTGTCTATGTTTGGGGGAATAAAACAATAGAGAAGCTCAATATCTTCAGCTAAAACACAGGGGTAGCTGAGGAACAGACCATCAATTGTTCACATGCAATTACAGGTTGAAACTGAAAATTAAAATAAGTCAACAAAAGCCAAAATACCACCTTGAGTATATCCCACCTCAATTTAGAGACCACCTTAAGAACAGAGATGATATGTTAAACATTAATGACCAATGATGCAAGGATTTGTGGGATGGCATTATGAACATTATATGTGAAAAAAGAAAAGATAATTTTAAAGACAACAATAAACATTAGAAGAGACTTTGGAACTTGCTCTTGAACTTAGATTAGCTAAAGCATATGGAAGAAATGATGTAGTAAAAGAACTGAACAGAAGATTTCAAAAGGCAACTTGAGAAGAAAGAGTAAATTATCAGAATGAAATATGCAAACACCTCATGATAGAAAACCAAAATGGAGGAACATGTTCAGCATTCCTCAAGCTGAAAGAACTGAAGAAAAAATTCAAGCCCCAGCATACAATATTGAAGGATTCTATGACCAAAAGACTGAACTATGCAGGAATCATAAAAAGGAGATTCGCTACTTCCAAAACGCTTGTCACTGAAAACTCTATGAATAGCAGAGAAACATTGTCAGATACAGGACCGGAAGGTGGGAAGGCACTCAGAATGCAACAGGAGAAAAAAATGCCT
>NW_006408632.1:9408670-9415013 GCF_000296735.1 Chrysochloris asiatica
CATGCTGGGTAAGATGGAGGGTCAGAGAAAAAGAGGAAGACCCCCAACGAGATGGATTAGCCAGGTAGCATCATTGATGGCATCAAGTGTGGCAGCGGTGGTGAGGTTGACCCAGAATCGGACATTGTTTCATTCTGCTGTGCATGGGGTCGCTATGAGTCGGTTCCGACTCGATGGCACCTGACAACAACAACAACAACAAAAAGAACGAGGCAACGTTTAACGTTTCAGAAGGTAACATATGATTACGAACCGATGGTATTGAAAAAAGAAATCCAAGTTGTACTGAAGGCATTAGTGAAAAACAAGGCTCTGGGAATTCACGGAATACCAATAGAAATGCTTCAACAAACTGATGCAACACTGGAAGCACTCGCTCGTTTATGGTAAGAAATTTGGAAGACAACTGCCTGGCAAATCAACTGGAAGAGATCCACATTTGTGCCAATTTCAAAGAAAGGTGATCCAACAGAATGTGCAAACTATCAAACAGTATCATAGCACATGCAAGAAAATAATTTCTGGAGATAATTCTGTTACAGCAGTACATCAACAAGGTGCTGAATGTTGTTGTTGTTAAGTACCGTGGAGTCGGTTCCGACTCATAGCAACCCTACACAGAGTTCCTGAGGCTGTAAAATTTTATGGGAGCAGAACACCTCCTCTTTCTTCCATGGAACTGCTGGTAATTTCGAACTGCTGACACTGAGGTTGGCAGCCTGACTCATAACCACTATGCTACCAGAGTTCCTTAGAGAGCTGAATAGACACAAGGTAATACCTAGCACATTATCAAGTGTTCCAACAGAAAATCAGTTTAAATCCTCAGGGCAACATAATCACTGCTACCCTGCAGAGAATGCCTGAGGAGATGCTGGGCACTTTGCAGCTGAGTTGGGTGCAGACCAGGCCACAGGGGAAATCAGGATGTGAATGGCAGAGAGGAGAAGAGAGAGAAGCTCCCCTGCGAGGAGACTGAAACCACTGGGTTCTCACCCAGAGAGGTTCTGCCAACATTGAACAACCTGGCTTTCAAGGCCTGTCCCTGGACCTGCCCTGCTTTCTCTTGCAGCCAGAGCCAAAGAGGTCACGTAGCTCACATCAAAATCAGGATATGAATGGCAGAGAGGAGGGGAAGAGAGAGAAGCTCCCCTCTTCGCTCTTGGCACCCTCTCCCTCCCTGTGGACAGGAATATGTTCTCTGGTTGCAAGGGAGGGGTACAGCTCTTTTCTCAGGACTGGGATGTGCAAAAGAGGCCCCACCCTATCCTTGAAATATACACATATGTTAAAAGGGACATGGAGCTCGCTGTGTCAGTAAACTATTCCTGAAGGGTTCAACCTCTGGTGAATAATCCTCTTTAAGCCAGTGCTTATAAACCATATTTTTTCCCTAGCTGAGACTATAATACAGAGCAAACTATACAGAGCAGGAAATAACATCCAAAGAAAGAAAAAAATAATCTAGTGTGCGATGATATCAACAGATTCAGATACTACAAAATTACCAGCAGGGCCACATTCCCCATGGAAACTCAGTTTATGAGGTAGAAAAATCCAGACAATCGCAAAGCAGCATTAAGCAGACAAATAGTGAGATAGTGAGTGAGTTGCTTTGGAACAAGCAGTAGAGTCGCTAGAATTGGTGTCACCCCTCCCATAGACCTCCTCTCATACCAGAACATACACAGTTTTCAGAATTGTGCATTATCAGTCTTAAACCCAGAAAGGGACATGACAAACATTGTTGTAAATTGCTTAAATGTAATGTTTTTAATTATATGAATGCTAACAAAAAATTATTGTATAAAATCTTTCTACATTGAATTATATTATCAGTTATAACATTATTAGTAACTGAGCTGCAGTCTTTTTGATTTTTCTCCTTCATTTCCTTTAATTACTACTTTATTCTCAAAAAAGTTACTGATACAGATTCACAAATACTAATTACCCAATATTGTAGCTACAACACCAGAAAATTTGACATAAATCAGTGACTATGAAAAATACTGACAGCAACAAAAAACAGCAGTGCTTGCCTATAGCATGTGCAGAAGTCACGTGTGTGATATGAATCTTACTGTAATTGAGTAATAATGACAGCTCTGACCATAGAACATTAGAAGGTTCAAAAAGTAAATTAGCATAGAATTGTAACCTTGCATATATATTGATACATGTATGCTGGTCATATGACAAACATTTTTGATGTTGTAACTAACTAAAGAGTTTTTTTTTTTTTAAATAATAGTAAATTTTTGCTGAAACACTGTACAATAACTTTATAGACAATCATTTTGGTGCCACCCCTCTCTGATGATGTCACCTGGCTCACTCCACACTGCCTATATTCCTAGTAAAACCACTGTGTGGAGGGAGAAAGAGAAATAACAAGAAGATTTTCCTATCTTGGCACAGCCCTCCTAACTCAAACCCCAGAACCGTTTGAGGGGACCACAAAACCTGAGATTTTGCCTGGCTATTTTACTCTACCTCCAAGAAGTTTATATCCCATCAGAGGCATTATTTTCATAATTCTCAAGAGATCAGGTGGCTTCCTGGTCATTTCTGCAGGATGTTGATTGATACTAGGAAAATGATAACTCTTTGTTGTTCAACCAAATACTAGGAATACTTTGAAGAAACTCTAAGGAGTCCTGGTATTTTTGTTGCTGGTAGGTGCCGTCGAGTCAGTTCTGACTCAAAGATTCTATGCAGAACAGAATGCCTGGTCCTCTACCATCCTCCCAATCACTGTTACATTTGAACCCATTGTTGTAACCACTCTGTCCAACTCTTTGGGCATCTTCCCCATTATTTTGTGACTCTCTACCAAGCATTATGGTCTTACCCAAGGACTGGTCCCTGCTGATAACATGCCCCAAATACATTAAACGAAAGCTTGCCATTCTTGTTTCTAAAGAGTGTTAGAGTTGTACTTTTTCCAATAACAGAATTGGTTTTTCTGGCAGCCCCAGGTACTTTCAATGTTCTTTGCCAGTACTATAATTGAAATCCATCAATTCTCCCATATTTCTTATCAATATCAAGCTTTCACCAGCATACGAGGTAACTGAAAGGAACTCTGGCAGTGTACTACCATGTGTCTGTCAGTTTGTCATCCTGTGGTGGCATGCTGGAAACTATGCCACTGGCATTTTAAACACCAGCAGGATCACCCATGGTGTAGGTTTCACAGACTTTTCCAGACCAAAACAAAGACTAAGAAGGAGAGGTTAACCATTGGAAACCATATGAATAATAGTGAAATACTGTCTTAGATAGTGCCAGAAAATGAGTCCTTCAGGTTTGAAGTCACTCAAGATATTACTGGGGAAAATCTGCCTCCTTCAATTTAATTACATTTGATCTTAACAACATGAATGGAGGAAAGTTTTCAAAACCTTCATCTGCTGATGGGGTACAACTCAAAATGAGAAGAAACAGCTGTAAACATCCAATAATAATCAGAACATGGAATATACAATGTATGAATCTAGGAAAACTGAGAGTCGTAAAAAATGAAATTGAACAAATCCAGATCAATATTAGTGAGCTGAAATGAGTAGGCTCTGGTCATTTTGAATGGGATAATCATCTACTTTACTATTCCAGGCACAACAAATGGAAGAGAAATGGTATCACATTCATTGTCAAAAAGATTATTTCAAGACCTAACTTGTAGGCATTTAACAGCAACAATAACAATCGGTGGAACGGAATAAGTAACAAAATATAAGAGTTGGCATATTGCTGTTGCTGTAAAGTGCCATGGAGTCAGTTCCAACACACAGTGACACTGTATAGGGTTTCTGAGGACCAGCTGGTAGGTTTGAACATTCAACCTTGTGGTTCACAGTCCAGTGTTGATCCTTCAGGGCTCGATAGAGACTAATTTATGGAGTACTGATGTGGTGCTGTAGGATCAACACTGGACCACAAGATCAGTTTGAACCAAGAGGTCTACAGTTTAAACCCATCAGCCTCTCCCTGTATCGGAAACCCTATACTGGGTGGCTATAAGTCAGAGTCAACTCATAAGCACTTAAGAACAACTTGAAGTACAGTGCTTTCTGTGATAGGACAATATCTATATGTCTACAAGGAAGACCATATTATTCAAATTCACGCACCAACTACAAAAGCCAATGATGAAGAAACTGAATAGTTATACCAACTTCTGCAGTCTGAAATTGATCAAACATTCAATCAACAGGCATTGATAATTACTGTTGAGCAGAATGTGAAAATTGGAAACAAAGAAAGGATCAGTAGTTGAAAACCACAGCCTTGGTGATTGCATGATAAAATTTTGCAAAACCAATTACGTATGCATTTCAAATATTTTTTATAAACAACATACAAGATGACTTTGCACGTGGACCTCACCAGACAAAATACACAGTAATCAAATTAACTACATGTGTAGGAAGAGACATGGAGAAGCTCAATACTATCAGTAAAAACAAGACTATAGACTAACTGTGGAACAGACTATCAGTTGCTTGTATGTAAGTTCAGGCTGAAGCAAAAGAAGATTAAAACAAGTTCATGAGAACTAAAATATGATCTTGAGTATATCTCACCTGGATAGAGAGACCGTCTCAAGAGCAGATTTGATGCATTAGAGTCACTGTACCAAAAAGAAATGGTCAATGTTTAACCATTTCAAGAGGTACAACATGCTCGAGAACCAATGATACTGAAAGAAGAAATCTAAGCTGCAGTAAAGGCATTGAAGAAAAACAAGGCTCCAGGAACTAACAGAATACAAATCTAAATCTTTCAACAAATTAATGTAACACTGAGGAACTCTCTCATCAATGCCAAAAAAATTTGTAATATAGATGCTTGGACAAACGACTGGAAGAGATTCATGTTTCTATCAATTCTAAAGAAAGGTGATCCAACAGAATGTGAAAAGTACCAAACAACATCATTAATATCACATACAAACAAAATTTTACTGAAGATAATTCAAAAACTGCTGCAGCAATACAGCAACAGAGAGCTGCCAGAAATTCACATAGATTCCAATGAAAACGTGTAACCAGGGGTATCATTACGGATGCCACATGGATCTTGGCTGAAAGAAGAGACTATCAAAGGACATTTACTTGTGCACTATTGACTATGCTAAGGCTTTCAACTGTGTAGGTCATGACAACCTATGGATAACATTGTGAAGAATGGATATTTCAGAAGACTTAATGCTCATTTGTTGTTGTGAAGTGTCATCGAGTCGCTTCCACCCCTAGCGGCTCTGTATAGGGTTTCCAAGGAGTAGCTGGTGAGCTTGAATCACTGATGTTGTGGTGAAAACCAACTTTGCAGTTTAGACCATTAACCCACAGCACCACACCAGGATTCCTAATGCTCATTAGGAACCTATACACAGACCAAGATGCAGGATTGTGGGGCCAGACTGTGGGAAGGAGCACAGAGGTCTGGGCTCTACTTGAAGTTCCACCAGGGACTCACTGTGGGGGTCCTGGCTGACCTGAGGCTCCACCTGGCTTAGCCTTCACTTTCTAGTCTGGGGATCTTAGTATTTCTTCAGCCCACCTTGCCAGGTTCTAAACTCCAATTCAATATTGAGGGATCCTCCATGTAATGTTCCTGGAAGTCCAGATATGAGTATGGTTGGTCCCCTGACAATTCAAGACAGTAACTGACATGAGAGTCAATAAACTACAATGGGGTGCAAAAAGTACTTTAATTAATGCGAGTATAACCACAATGTTGCTAAGTGTCATCGAGTCGGTTCCTACCCATAGTGGTGACTGATGAGTTTGAAGTACCGACCTTGTGGTCCAAACAGACTTGTGGTCAAGTGCTTATCCTATAGCGCCACACCAGGATTCTCTCACTCTATGTATATATATATATATTTCTTCTTCCACTGTTTTGATTAAAGTATATATAAGTAAACATAAGGAGCTCTGGTAGCATAGTGATTATGAGTTGGGCTACTAACTTCAAGGTAAATAGTTTCAAACTATCAGCCTTTCTGCTAGAGCAAGATGACGAGGCGTTCTGCTTCAGTAAAGAGTCACAGCCACAGAAGCCCTATGCAGGATCGCTACGAGTTGGAATCAAATCCATGGCACACTACCACCAATCCCATCCCATGTACATAGATGCAATACATTGCTTTTTGTTGTTAAGTGCCACTAAGTTGGTTCTGACTCATAATGACCCTGTATAGAGTTTCCAAGGAGTGGCAGGTGAGTTTGAACTGTCAACCTTTTGCTTCATACCAACCTTGTTTGAAGTTGAGTGCTTATCCCACAGGGCCACTCCAGGACTTCATATATATACACATATATATGTTGTTGTT
>NW_006408632.1:9415448-9420222 GCF_000296735.1 Chrysochloris asiatica
CATGCAAAAGTTGGACAATGAATAAGGAAGACCGTAGAAGAATTGATGCTTTTGACTTATGGTGTTGGAGGATAATACTGAAAGTGCCATGGGCTGCCAAAAGAACCAACAGATCTGTTTTGGAAGAAGTACAGTCAGAGTGCTCCTTGGAGGCCAAGATGGCCAAACTTCGTCTCTCATATTTTGGACATATTGTCAGGAGAGACCAGTCGCTGGAGAAGGATATCATGTTTGGTAAGCTGGAGGGTCAGAGAAAAAGAAGAAGACCCCCAACGAAATGGATTGGCCAAGTGGCAGCATCGATGGACTCAAGCGTGGCAACAGTGGTGAGGCTGGTCCAAGATCGGGCAGTGTTTCATTCTGCTGTGCATAAGGTGGCTATGGGTAGGTACTGACTCGATGGTACCTAACAACATCAAATATATATATATGAAGGAGCACGGTGGCGCCATATGATAAGCCCTGGACTTTAAACCACATGGTTCGCAGTTTGAGCCTCCCAGACACTCCACAGTATAAAGATGAGGGCTTCTGCTCCCACAAAAATTTACACCTTGGAAACCTAACACAGAGTAGCTATGTGTCAGACACCAACTTGACGGTACTTAGCAAAAACAATATGTATGAGGAACACAGGTATATTGAGGAGGGCAAGCATCATCTTGGGTTTCCAGACAAAAACTGCTGTAAAAGCAAGATCTGAACTGGCAGAATGGAACATGGAGAGGCATTTAACTAGAGAAAAAAAAAAAAAAGAAAAACCACACCCACTACTGTCGAGTTAATCCTAATGTCTGTAAATCTTTACCAAAGCCGACAGCCTTCACCTTTCTCCCGCAGAGCAGCTAGTGGGCTTGAGCCAACTACTTTGCAGAGGGAAAAGCAGCTGCAAAAACACAGTCTAGAGAAATGCTTTGGAGGATACAAGTCCAGCACCTCATTTTTCCAGTGATTTCTCCTAATCCAACAGTGTTGCACACTGTCAAAGTGTTCTGACATGAGTTTTCCATTTTGGCCCTCTAAATTATACTTATACCTCAACCTAAAGAAAACAAATTTCTCACCACTGAACCCATAAGTAATGTTACGAAAAACAGAGAAAAGAGAAAAGTTATCAAGGATTTCATTTTCCTTGGATTAACAATCAATGCCCATGTAAGCAGCAGTCAGGAAATCAAATTGTGTTTGCTAAATGTGTTGCAAAATATTTCTCTGGAGTGTTAAATAACAAAACTGCAATTCTGAAGAATAAAATGTGTCTGGCCCAAGCCAAGGTATTTTCAATTGCCTCATATGCATTGCAAAAGTTGGACAATGAACAAGGCATACCAATGTCTAATTGTTGCATCTGAATTATAGTGTTGGTGAAGGACGTTAAATATGACACAGACTGCCAGGAGAATGAACAAATTTCTCTTGGAATAATGTTTTTTAAAAGTTAGGGTGGTAAGTCTTCATCTCATGTACTTTGGACATATCATCACAAGGGACCAGTCCCTGGAGAGGGACAACATGCTTGTAAAAATGAGGAAGGTCCTCAATAAGATGAAATTACACAGTGGCTGTAGCAAATGGGCTCAAATATAGCAATAACAGGACTAGGCTGCACTGTGTTCTATTGTACACAGAGTCTCTATGAGTCAGAATTGGCCATAGGGCACCTAACAACAATGAAACTATAAATAAATCTGTATGATTTTAAGTAATCTTGCATCCTTTTATGACCCTGGTCTTCCTGAACTTCAGTTTCCTTGTTTATAACACCCTCATATTTACAGAGATCACAGGTAGAGCTATGCAATGGACCAGAGTTTGCCTCAAGCTTCAGTGATTCTCCAAACATGGGTCCTGGACTAGTGGCAGCAGCATCACCTTGGAGATGGTTAAAAATGCCAAATCTTGGACATTCCCTAGAACTACTGAAAGAGGAACTCTGGGGATGGAATCCAACAGTCTGTGTTTTAATAAGCCTTCCTAGGGATTTGGAGTCACACCAAAGTTTGAGAGACCTGTTCTAGGATAGCAGAGAATCTCTGTAGTTGGAAGCCAGTCCACTATCACTCAGCTTTCCTTGTCTGCAAATCAGAAAAGCTGAAACAGGACTATGAGCTGTACTAGCAGCCTCTTTCCTTCCATCCTCAACTCTCCCCCAGTGTAACGCTGTAGGGTAAACACTGGACCACAAGATTGGTTTGAACTGCAAGGATGGCCATTCAAACCCACCAGTCGCTCCTCGGAAACCCTATACAGGGTCGCTATGAGTGGGAACTGACTCTAGTATGAGTAACAACAACAGGAGGAACAAAGCAGAAGGGTTTGTTTGGTTGATTTGGGGGAGTTTGTTTTAAAAGATTGAGCTGGACATTTATAGCTTTCTTGACAAACTTAGGAGAATTGTTTCTATATCTAGATAAATTGCCTACAGACTGAAAGCCCTGTAAGTAATATGCTACAATTACAAAAACCCTAGACCCAGACATCATTCTGTGCAGGGCAGGTAGCACCACAGGAATAATTAATATTTCTATAAATCTTCAAAGTGGAACCATCTTCCTCCATCCCAGCTCTCAGTGTCTTCTGTTAATTTGTTGCTCCTTCAGTCTCATAGTCTCCAATGAAAGTCAGTATACTATTTTCAGACCCTCTTCTGTGCACCGGGCAGGAAGCCCAGTTGATGGTTCCATACAGCAAGTCCAATGTCAATCCCAGTAAAGTTGAGGTCACCTTCCTGTCCAACCTGAGTGGCCCAACTCCAGGCATTTCTAATATGGCACTAGGGAAACCCCGTGGGTGTAGCCACACTTATCTATCCGATACCTTTAGTTCTTCTTATCTATAATTCAGGAGAAGAGAAAGGTGGTGTTGTTGTTAAGTGCCATTGAGACAGCACCGACTCATAGTGACCTTATGCACAACAGAATGAAACATTGCCCGATCCTGCCCCATTCTCACAATTGTTACATTTGAACCCATTGCTGCTGCCCCTTTGCTAATCCACCTAGTTAGGGGTCTCCCTCTTTTCCTCCAACTTTCCATTTTACCAAACATGATACCCTTCTCCAGGGACTGGTCCCTCGGATAATGTCTCAAGTATGAGAGACAAAATCTGGGTAGCCTGACTTCTAACGAGCATTCTGGCTGTACTTCTTCCAACACAGATTGGTTTATTCTTTGGACAAAATCCATGGTACTTTTAATATTCTCCTCCAACACCACAGCTCAAATGTATCAATTATTTTACAGTCTTCCTTATTCACTGTTCAACTTTCACCTGCATATGAGGTTATTGAAAATACCATAGCTTGGGTCACCTTAGTCCTTAAACTGACATCTTTGCTCTTCAACACTTTAAAGAGGTTTTGCGCAGCAGATTTGCCTAATGCAATACATTTTGACTGCTGCTTTCATGAGTGTTGATGGTGGATCTGAGTAAAATGAAGTCTGTGAAAACTTCAATCTTTTTTCCATTTATATGGATATTGTTTAGTGGTGCAAATGCAACCCTTATTGAAGTCTGTAGTCTTTGATCTGTATCAGTAAGTATTTGAAGTTCTCTTCACTTTCAGCAAGCAAGGTTGTATGATCTGCAAATCACAAATTATTAATAATTCTTCTTCCAATCCTGGAAGAAGAATTTTTCTTCATATAACCCAGCTTCTCAGATTATTTGCTCAACATACAAGTTGAATAGTATGATGAAAGAATACAAGCTTTGTGCACACATTTCCTAATTTCAAAACATTCTGTGTTCCCATGTTCTGTTAGAACAACTGCCTCTTGATCCATGTACAGATACCTCATGAGCACAATTAAGTGTTCAGGAATACTCACATACTTCACAATTTTCTCCATAGCTTGTCATGATCCACACAATCGAAAGCCTTTGTGTAGTCAATAAAGCACAGGTAGCCATCTTTCTGGTATTCTCTGTTTTCAGACAAGAACCATCTGACATTAGCAATGATATCCCTCATTCCACGTCCTCTTCTGAATCCAGATTGAACCTCTGGAAGTTCTCTGTCAGTATGTGGTAGTAGATGTTTTTGTATTATCTTCAGCAATATTTTACTTGCGTGAGATATTAACAATATTGGCTGATGATTTCTGCATTCCATTGGGTTACCTCTCTTTGGAATTGGCAGTCAGCTGACCAGGTGATTGTCTTCCAAATTTCTTGGCACAGATGAATGAGTGCCTCCAGTACCACATCATTTTGTTTAAAGATTTCAATTTGTATTCTATCACTTCCTTGTTCTTTGCCAATATCTTCAGTGTACCTTGAACTTCTTCCTTCAGAATCATTGGCTTTTTATCATACACTGCCTCTTGAAATGGTTGAAGTCAGGAGAAGAGAGAGCAAGTAGGAGGGATCACAACAGAGTGAATGCTGCGATACTAAAGTAGTAGTAACCGCAATAGAAAGAGAAAACACCTGGATACTCAGGCCTGGGAGACGACACCAGGTTGGGCAAGAAGTCCATCTTGGCTTCACATCCTCTGGCCAAATGGCACAGTCATTTTGTTTTCTTTTTGAAAAGTAAATGAGCAAGTCTTTAGGTCTAGAGATGAAACGATCATTAATATGAGTAGTCAACAGAAGAATTTTCACCACTTGTTGAAAATTTCTCTTTAACATTTGGATAATTGTTTTATGAGCTAATCTCAACTTCTAGAGAATAAAAACAGACAAACTTCCACCCAAGAATCCTCTACCCAGCAAAGCTGTCAATCAAATACGATGGTGTAATCAAAACATTCCAGGATAGGCAGAAGC
>NW_006408632.1:9421722-9435109 GCF_000296735.1 Chrysochloris asiatica
GATGTGCCCTGTAAACTTTCACTCAGTCCACAATAAAAACCTTAAATTAAAAAAAACAAAACAAAAAAAACAGACAAGGACATTAGACTTGTGATTACATAATCAGCTTAGACCGCCACTCCAGCCAAGCAGACTGTTAAAGCCACTTCCTTACTACCTCTATCAGGTCTCACCTTAAGTCCCTTCAAATATTTAAGACAGTTAAACCAAAAATAAGATGACAATTCAGCCCTGTTCCCCAGCCAAGATCATTCTCCACAGACAATAAGGGGACTATCGTCTACTAAACTATGCACCAAATGGGAGCTATTTGTTTCTGATAACCAGTAACCAGTTGCCATGGAACTGATTCCTTCTCATGGTAGCTGCATGTGTGGAGGAAAGAATAGCTCCATGACTTTCAAGGTTATGACCTTTTGGAAGCAGATCATCAGGCCTTTCTTTCCAGCACCACAGTGTTATGGTTGTTGTAATTGTTAAGTGATAGTCGAGTCAGTTCCAACGCATAGCAACCCTGTATAGGGTTTCTGTGGAGTGGCTGGTGAGCTTGAATGGCCGAACTTGCGGTTCAAACTAACTTTGTAGTCCAGTACATTCACACACAAGGAGCTCTGGTAGCGTAGTGGTTACGAATCGGGCTGCGAATCTTAAAGTCAGCAGTTCGAAACTACCAGCGGCTCCGCGGGAGAAAGATGAGGCTTTCTACTCCCGTAAAGATTTACACCCTCAGAAACCCTGTACAGGGTCGCTATGGGTCAGAACCGACTCGACGGCACATAACAACATTCACACACAGTGCCACACCAGGACTCCTTCAGTTAGTAGTGGTGAACTTAACAGTTTGTACCAACCAGAGAAAAACCATGCATTGTTTCCTAGAGAATTCTGAAACTCAGAAAACACTACGACTATGTTATTGTTGGCGAGTGCCCTCAAGTCAGTTCCAACCCATCGCAACTCTGTATAGGGTTTCCGAGGAGCAGTTGGTGAGTTTGAACTGCTGACCTTGAGGATCAAACCAATTTTGCAATCCAGTGCATTAACCCACAACACCACACCAAGATTCCAGGATGACTATGGAGGTGTGAAAGTGTACCTCAGTCTCATAGCACAAGATGTCACCTGAGTGTTTTACTTTTTCCAAAGATAATTTGTCTCTAGGTTTCTTTCTCTGCTTTCCTTTATTCTTGCTTTCCCTTCCTCTCACTGTTTCTTTCTTTAGCTTCTATCCTTCCTTCCTTGTTTGTTTGTTTGTTTCCTTGAATTAAAGAAACATAAGGCTTTTACTAGGAAGTAATTACACACATATTCAAGTGATTTAACTTTTATACATTCTTTTTTACTTTCTCTCTCGTTCTCTTTTTGGTTTTTGGTTTTTTTTTTTTTTTTTTAAAGCATTCCTGAGAAAGAACTATTAAAATCCTATATCTTTGATGTTAGTGATGCAGCAATACAAACAAATTATAGTGTTCAGAAAGTTTGAAAGACTGAAAAGAAATGCACTATGTGTAACAGCAAATTTGCCTGTCAAGGTTTTTTTTTTTTTTAATATATATGTATTATTATTACTGCTTGTTTCATTTTATTTTATTCTTAAAGCTGATGTTTGCAACGATTTGCTTCACTATATGAAATTCCAGATTCAAGAATACTGATTTACAACTTCAATCATCACCTGACAAATACAGGCCTGGCTAAGTGAGAGAGGATCCATAACAGGTATTTCAAATTTTCATAAGTCACAACATATCAACCCGAAAGTGAAGACTTTCGTTCACAGGAAACAATTTTCTGAAATCAGCAAATATTTTTATGAAGAAAGAAAAAAGTAAAGAATAAAGGGAGAGAAAACCCTCCTGTAAAGATAACCTCATGTTAAATATAAGAATCTGTATGCTGAAATATGGTGAGCTGTGTTGGTTTTTATTCTTTTTATTATACCTCTGTCACGCACCTTGGGTTTTAACTCTTGTCTTCCTTTACCCAGGTAGCTTCTCAGGAACTTCTATACATGGGTTAGTAGCCGTAAAGGAACACCCAGAGTTAACCTATAAACCCCACAGCTTCTGCCGAGGGCTGTTGACTGCTTATTGTCACAAAACATTGTGTCTGCGCCGCTTACATCCTTCTTCAAGTTTTTATGGAACATGAGACCATTTCAGCATTGAATTATTACCTCAGATCTATTGTGTTTGGGCCCCAAAAATAAGTGCTTCTGCTGAAACTGTTAACCCCCAGTTTGATATAGAAGTACCAAGATTAGAAATGCCTTTCAGTATAAATTCTTTCTTATCTAGAATTCTTTCTACTACCTTGTTTAAGAAAAAAACAAAACATATAATATTTTTATTCCTTCCAGAAAATTTCATGATTTGAGGAAAATATATGAAGTCAAAACATGTAGGATATTTCTAGCTTAAGTAAAAAGAAGAGACTAAATATTTGAACAATAAAGTTTTTATTCATTTTGAATATGCTTAACAACACCAATATATAATTTTTAAAGAATTTTCTTTGCTCTTTGAAATAAGTTTATTCTGTAAAATTGAAGCCTTCTGGCATTGTTGTTGTTAAGTGCCATGGAGTCAGTTCTAATTCACAATCATCCTGTATAGTGTTTCTCAGTATTGGCTAGTAAGCTTGCACTGCCAACCTTGTGGTTTAAACCAACCTTGCAGTACAGCTCATTAACCCTCAGCGCCATGCCAGGACTCCCTTATAACACTGTTGTTGTTAAGTACCATCAGCAACCCTGTATAAGGTTTCCAAGGAGCAGCTGGTGAGACTGAACCACCATCGTTATAATTCAAACCGACTTTGAAGTCCAGCATATTAACCCATACTGCCACACCAGGACTTCAACATTACAACATTGCTAGGATGAAATTCACTAATTTCTTTCATGAAAGTTTAAAAATCAGAGGTGAAATTTTCAAGCTAGAGCTATGGCTTCTAATGTGTTTAAAAGAAAAAAAAAATTAAATGGGAGCTTATCAAAAACCTAAAATGCAAAATTACAAAGCGTGGGGGACTTCTGTGCCCTCAAGTTATTAAAAAAAAATTTTTTTTAAAGCACTGTTAAATATCCTGTGTGAAAGAGCATCACCTTATGGTAGAATGAGGTATTGCAGACTAGCTCTCTTAGACATTGTAAAAATGGTTAACAAAGGAAGCCAATAACAACTAAAGTCTAAATGTTCTGAATACAGGACTCTGAAATATAATATACCTCTTGGTCTAGGGTAGATAAAAAATAAAAGTGCCAATGATATAAAAATGATTGCAGGTGACTTGATCTAATATATTTACAAAAAGACACCTAACATTTTTTTTTTAATTGTGAAATGAGGAAAGACTTACAGACAAGATCATCAGTTTTACATCCAACAAATCATATACTTGGTTTCATTTCAATGATTGTAGTTCACTCCATAGAACAACAGCTATCCCACTTCCTCCCTATGATTCCTATTTCCATTCCACCCTATTTCCCACCCCTTCTCAACTTTGTCCTTAGATAAATGTTGCCATTTTGATCTTGAATGAGTGATCATTCCATGGTTAGCATAACTTACTAGTATTTTTGTCCCAGTATATACCTGCGAACCTTAAGGTCAGCGGTTCGAAACTACCAGCCGCTCCGCGGGAGAAAGATGAGGCTTTCTACTCCCGTAAAGATTTACACCCTAGGAAACCCTGTACAGGGTCGCTATGGGTCGGAACCGACTCGACGGCACTTAACAACAACATATACCTATCTACTGCCTAGCTAAAAATTTGGCCACAAGGTTGAGCTCCACTCCAGACCAGAAGCGTGGTCGAGGGTCATAGTCTTGGGTGCCTCCATTTGCTTTCTGGCCAGTACACCTGATCTTTTTGATTGTTCTTCTTTCTTCCACACCTGGAGAAACCAATAGTTGCACTTCAGATGGCCACTCCAAACTCATCTCTCATAGTTCATATTGTCAGGAGGGACCAGTTACTACAAAAGGATATGATGTTTGGTAAGGTGGAGGGTCAGAGAAAAAGAGGAAGACCCCCAGAGAGATGGCTTGGCAAAGTGGCAGCATCAATGGGCTCAAGCGTGGCAACCATTGTGAGGTTGGCCCAGGACCAGGCAGTGTTTCGTTCTGTTGTGCATAGGGTGGCTATGCGTCAGTACCAACTCAATGGCACCTAAAAACAACAACTCACCAAAGTAGGATGCTTTGTTGTTGTTGTTATATGCCTCCGAGTCAGCTCTGACTCATATCAAACCTGTACAGGGTTTCCAGGGAACCACTAGTGAGTTTGAACAGCCAATTGTTTGGTTCAAACTGATCTTGTGGTTCAAAATGAGCTTGTGGTCCAGTGTTTACCCTACAATGTGACACCAGGACAAAGTAGGATGTAGAACATTATTTTTGTGTACGATGCTATGCCAATTGACCATGATGTCCCCTAGACTATGGTCCTGAACCCAGCAACCCATTGCCTTAAGATGTTTGATAATATCCAAGTCGTTTTCATCATTTCACTTGCTGTATGTGCCACCACATTCATAGGTGTGTTTTCAAATCCTTATATATTTCTTGGTATACTCCCATTCTTCCTCCTATACCTGTCCAGCCTGTGTATCTATCAATGTATCTACTCTATTACCTTTACCCTTTGCATCTCTCCCTGTATTTTCAACTCTCTTGATTATTCTTATGCCAACCTCCACCTTGTTTGTAGATTTCCCTTCCTGTCACCTGAGTTAACTTGTGTCTACCATCTATCTAGTGAATTACTCTTCTTCCTTCCCTCTCACCCCTTGTAACCATCAAAGAAAGTTTTTTTTAACATGAAAATCTTTTCTTGAGCTTTTAGTTTTACAATAATACTCTCATACAATATTCATCCTTTCATATTTTATTAATTAATAGCAGCATAATATCCTCCAGCTAAAGCAAATAGAATAAACAAAGAAGTAAAAGAGCTGAACAGAAAATTTCAAAGGACGACTCAAGAAAATAAAGCCAAATATTATAGTGAAATGTGTAAAGACCTGGAGTTAGAAAACCAAAAAGGGAGAACAGGCTCAGGATTTCTCAAGCTAAAAAACATGAAGGAAATAATCAAGCCTCAAGTTGAAATATTGAAGGATTTTATGGGCAAATATTGTTAGATGCATCCAAAGAAAATGGAAGGAATACACAGAGTCACTCTACCAAATAGACATAGTTGATGTACAACTATTTCAAGAGGTACAATATGCTCAAGAACCAATGGCACCGAACGAAGAAGTTTTAGGTGCAGTGAAGGCATCTCCAAAGAGTGAGGTTCCAGAAATTGATGGAATACAAATTGAAATCTTTCACCAAATTGATGCAGCACTGGGGGCATCAGTCATCTGTGCCAAGAAATTTGGAAGACAGCTAATTGGCTAACTGATTGGAAGAGATACGTATTTGTGCCCATGCCAAAGAGTGGTGACCCAGTGGAATATGGAAATCATCAGACAATATCATTAATATTGTATGCAAATAAAATTTTGCTAGAGATAATTTCAAAATGGCTATAACAGTAAATTGACAGGGAACTGCCAGAAGTTCAAACGAGAATCAATTGAAGATATGAAATGAGGGTTATTGTTGCTGGCATCAGATGGATCAGATGAGACTATCTATTCCCCATTTAATATGTTTTGGCCCTTTGTCAAAGATCAGCTGATTATATCTGGATGGATTTACTTCTAAGTTCTCAATTCTGTTCCACTGATCTGTATATCTTTCACTGTACCACTACCAGGCTGCTTGGACCACTGTGACTGTGTAGTCGATTTTGAGATCAGGAACTGAGAAATCTCCATTTTAGTTCTTTTAAGCAATGCTTTGCTGATCCACGTTCTTTCCTTTACATACGAACGTTGTGATCAGTTTTTCCATCTCCTTAAAGAATGACATTGGAATCTGGATTGGGATTGCATTATATCTAAAGATGTTTTGAGTAGTGTTAACATTTTCATGTTAAGTCTTCCTGTCCATGAGCCTGGTATATTCTTTCATTTTTTAAAGTCTCTTTTGCGTTCTTGTAACAGTATTTTGTAGTTTTCTTCATACAGGTCTTTTTTTCTCTGATTATATTTTTTGCTGAGTATTTCATCTTTCCAGTGGCTATTGTAAATAGTATTATTTTCCTGCTTCCCTTTTTGTTTTTGTTGCTGTTAAG
Organism: Chrysochloris asiatica; assembly: GCF_000296735.1. Taxonomy (NCBI): domain Eukaryota; kingdom Metazoa; phylum Chordata; class Mammalia; order Afrosoricida; family Chrysochloridae; genus Chrysochloris; species Chrysochloris asiatica. The sequence continues at coordinate 9,427,915 of NW_006408632.1, forward strand.
TGCTGTCGAGTTAATTCTGACCCATAGTGACCCTGGATAGAATTTCCAATGAGCGGCTGGTGAACTTGAACCACTGACATTGCAGTTCAAATGACTTTGCAGTCCAGTGTATTAGCCCATTGCACCACACCAGGACTCCGATTCCCTTTTTACAACTGTCTTTATTAACAGAAAGGAATCAAAGTGATTTTTGTATATTGATCTTATACCCTGCCAGTTTGCTGGAACTTTCAATTCGTTCCAATAATTTCCTTGCCGAGCCTTTGGGATTTATAGGAATAGGAGCATATCATCTTCAAATAGAGAAAGTATTACTTCTTTTTTGCCAATTTGGATGCCTATGATTTCCCTTTCTTGCCTTATAGCTCTTACTAAAGATTCCAACACAATATTGGACAGGAGTGGTGATTAAAGGCATCCTTTTCTGCTTTCAGTTTCTTTCCATTGAGAATAATGCTGGATATAGGATTTGTATATATTCTCTTAATTGTGCGAGGAATTTCCCTTCTATTCCTATTTTGTTGAGTGTTTTTATCAAAAAACGGATGTTGGATTTTGTCAAATTCTTTCTGCATCAATTGATATGATAATGTGGTTCTTTTCTTTTGTTTTATTTATGTGATGGATCACACCTAATATATCTTGAGGAATAGAGGCCTGGCCACCCAGTTAACATTATCTCCATAAAACATTTTCAATTCATTATTTGGCAACATTTTTATAGCTACCCAAGTAACATTTTATAGACTCATATGGAAAAATTTTATAGAAAGCCAATTTTTCCAAACAGCAACAATTTTGTGAAATAAAAACTATTTATAGCTATCACTCCTGAAAAATAGAAAGATAGGATAAATACAAATACAAAATTTTATACAATACATTTTATTTCTACTTGGCTTTGAAAAGCAGAGGCACAATGTTATTGCACTTAGATAAACCATTTAGACTCATAAAAGATCAATTAGGCTTAAAAGTTATTTGACTGAATTTGATTTTTTTTTTTTTTTTCATTTTTAAGGGACTTTGTCAACCCTTGTTAACACAGTGTACACATACATACAAAAAACTTTTTTAACCATAATATCTCCTAAGAGAGTGTTATCTTTGATTATTCAGCATCTATTTGATTTGTTATCTAAACTTTAAGTAACCAAATTACCAGTCAAAGTATTGAAAGTAACTCTGGGATATAAACAGAATATTAAATATGCACATATACATACAGTCTCTCTGACTTCAGATCCAGCTTAACAGTCCTCTGAGTAAATTTGAATATTGACAGCCACTGAGTAGAAGAGAAGGGGACTGTGCTGTCTGAATAAATCATGGCACAGTGGGTTAATGTGCTAGACTGCAAGGTCAGCTTGAATGCAAAGGCAATGGCTCAAGCTCACCAGCCACTGCTAGGAAACCCTATACAGGGCTGCTATGAGTCAGAACTGACTTGATGGCATTTATCAACAACAAGTAGTTACAGAGAACGGAGTGCTGTAGTCCGTGTAGTCAACAGGAGATCCAGGCACTTGTACTCTCTGCTGGTAAGGGCGGTATGGCCAGTCCACAAGCCGCCAACTAAAAGGTGAGCAGCTTGAGGTTCAGAGATGTCAGGTAATTTACTCAGTGTATGGAGTGCTGGTGTGGTGATGTAAGATAAGCACTGGACAGCTGACCACAAGATTGGCAGTTCAAACCCACCAGTCACTCCTCAGAAACTTTATATAAGGTCTATATGAGTTACAACCAACTCAATGGCACAACAATAAATGTAGCTTACAATGGTAGATTTGTGATTCTAACCCCATTTCTCTTCACTGTTGTTGTTAAGTGTCATTGAGTTGATTCTGACTCAGAGCAACCTTGAATAAGGTTTCCAAGGTGAATGTGGACCACCAACCTTGTGATTCAAACCTACCTTTCAGGTCCAGTGCATTATCCCACAGCACCACACCAGGGCTCCTTCTCTCCACAACAGCATAGCTACTGGAAAGACCTCGGGGATGGGGGTAGGGGCCCGAAGAGGGTAAATGAGAAGCCATGGCTTCAGAAAAGGTCATCACCTTTATCACTGTTACCCAGTTAGCCTAAAGATAGCTACAAGCCTGAATCTCAATTTTCACCTTTCAAAAAGGACCTTCGTTACATACTAGATTACAGTGATACATTGAGAGTAAAATATTCCATGCAAATAGCAACCAGAAGGGTCCCTTGATGCTTATATTAATACCAGAAAAAAAATGCACTTTAAGTCAAAAACTGTTGAAGATAAAAAAAAAGTATAATGATAAAAGGGTCAATTCATCAAAAAGACATAACAATTGTAAATACATACAAAGTGTTGGTAGAATAAAGAATGAAAGAGCTCTACAATGATAGTTAAAATAAATGATAGAACATTTAGACAGAAGATAAATAAGAAGTAGAGAATTTGACATTATAAACCAAACTCAGATTTAATTCAGTAGCAACTAACAACAACAATCACCCTTCCACAGCAGAATACACACTCTTCATTGCACATGGCTAATTCTCCAGGAGAGACAATATGTTAGGTAACAAAAGAAGTCACAAAATTGTTTTTAATTGAAATTATCTTCTTTGACAACAAAAGAATGAAATTAAAAATCAGTAACAGAAGCGAAATTGGAAATTTCACAAGTATCTGGTAATTAAACTATACATTATTAAACAATAAATGGGACAAAGAAGAAATCAGAAGGGAAATTAGAAAATACTCAGATGAGTGAAAATGAAAGCACAATATAGCAAAACGTACAGGGTGCAGGAAAGGCAGTGCACAGAGGAAAATTTATAACAATAATTACCCACATTTAAAAATAAGAAGCATCTCAAAACAATAGACTACCTTTACATTTGCAGGAAATAGATAACACAGAGCAAATTGAGCCCAAAGACACCAGAAGGAATGAAATAATGACAAATGGAGGAGAGGACAAAAAGTAGATAAAAAACAAAACTAAAATTTCTTTGAAAAGAAAAATAAAACTGGCAAATGTTTAATTAGACTGACAAGAGAGGGAAAAAAGACACAATGAATTAAAATTATAAATGAGCTTGTGGGTATTGATTGTTACTGATCATATAGAATTAAAAAGGATTATAAAATAATATTAAGGCAATTGTATGCCAAAAATTAGATAATCTAGATGGAATGGAAAAATTTCTAGAAACAAATTGAGTATCTAAATTAACTCAAGAAAAGGTACAAAATCTCAACAGAAGACACTGAATCAATAATCAGAAACCTTCCCCCCAAAAAAAGTCTAGAACCAGATGGCTTCAGTGGTGAATTCTACCAACCATTTAAAGAATAATTAATATTAGTCCTTCTCATGCTCTTTTATACCAAAAAAAAAAAACAAAACAAAACAAAAAATCCGACAGCTGTTAAGTTGATTTCTATTATCAGACAGAAGGATTATATATCTTTACAGATGCAGACTGCCTCATGTTTCTCCCACAGAACAACTGGTGAATTTGAACCAATATACTTGTGGTTAGCAGCCCAACACCACTGAGGTTCTTAAAAAAAAAAAAGAAGGGGTGACCAATTCCTAACTTATTCTATGAGGCAAGCATTACCCTGATACCAAAGGCAGATAAAGACACCACAAGAAAAAAAAAATTTCAGACTAATATCCCTTAAGAATATAGATGCCAAAACTCTTATCAAAATACTAACAAACTGAATCAAATCATTCTTTTAAAAGACTGTATACCATAACCAAGTGGGATTTATCTCCGGAATGCAAGTTCAACATAAAATCAATCAGCATAATACACCACATTAATATAATGAAGAGAAAAAGACAAGCAAACATGATCATCTCAATGCAGAAATGTCATTTGACAAAACAACACCCTTTCGTGACAAAAGCACTAAACAAACTAGGAATAGAATAGAAATTCCTCAACATAACATAGGGCATTTATAAAAAATGCACAGTTAAAATCATACACAATGGTGAAAAACTGAAATCTGTCTTCTAAGATCAAGAACAAGACAAGAATGCATGCTTTTGCCACTGCTATTCAGCATTCTCCTGGAAGTTCTTGCAAGAAATAGAAATGATAGAGATCTAAATTGGAAAAGAAGAAAACTACATTCACAGAGGATGTGATTCTACATATAGAAAAACCCAGTAGTTCTTTAACAAAGACACTAGAACTAATAAACAAGTTTTGCAAAATTTCAGGGCACAAGATCCACATTCAAAAATTACCTATATTTCTATGCACCAACAATAAGCAAACTGAGATGAAATTAAGAAAACAATTCTATTGACAACAATATCTGGAAAATAAAATATTTATATATAATTTTAACCAAGGACGTGACAATTTGTACACTAAAAACTATAAAACATGACTAAAAGAAGCGAAAGGAGACATAAACAAATGGAAAGTCATACTGTGATCATATATTGTTGTTGTTGTGATGTGCCATGGAGTCGGTTTCAACTCATAGTGACTCTGTACAGGGTTTCCAAGGCTGTAAATCTTTATGGGAGCAGACCACCTCATCTTTCTCCAGCGGAACCGCTGGTAGTTTCGAACTGCTGATCTTGCGACTCACAGCCCGATTCGTAACCACTACGCTATTAGAAGACTTTATATGTAAGTACTACTCAAAGCAACCCACAGATTCAATACAAGTCCTATAAAAATTCCAACAACCTCTTTTGCAAAAATTAAAAAGCTGATCTTAAAATTCATATGAAACTGGAAGAGGTCCCAAGTAGTCAAAACAGTCTTTCAAAACAACACTAAAATAGGAGGACACACACATCTTGATTTCTACAGTAATATGAGTATTACAATAATGAAAACAATGTAGTATTAGTGTAAGGACAGACATATAAACCAATGGAATAAAAATAAGATTTACAAAATAGGCCCATACCTCTATAGCCAGTGGATTTTAATAAGCATGCAAAGTACATTGAATGAAGAAAGAATACCAACTTCAACAAATGATAATGTGACAACTGCAACACAGAAGAATTAATTTGAATTCTTACCTTACAACCACATATACAAATTACCTCAAAATGGATCAAATACTAAAGCATAAAACTCTTAAAAGATGACATAGGGGTAGATCCTCAGGACCTTGTACACCCTCTCTTCAGTATTGACATGATTAAGTTACAAACACCAGGTTGTAATGCAAAAATTGGCATTATTTAAAAATGGAGGATGACCCTACCAGATCACAAAATGGAGGATGACTATGTCATTACATAATCACTAAATGGCATCACTCCATAACTGCTAAATCACTTCATTACATAACTACAAAATCACTGACCATCATGGTCCAGTCAAGAGACACACAATCTTAACCATCACAGTCAATGTTACTGTCACCTTGCACATTGGTATTCATTACTGTCAGACATACATTGTTAATGAGAAAGACAGTAAATAACACATTGTTTTTCTATTGCCCTAAATGTGAAATGTCAGATAACAAGATAGTTGATATGTGAGGAGAGGGTGTATTTGGCAGTGGATTCTTAAATATGACACTAAAAGCATGAGTAACAAAATAAAAATAGGTATATTGGAGTTGGTAAAAAAAAAAACAAAAAAACAACTTTCATGCATCAAAGAACATTAACATGAAAACTAAAAGACAACCTATAGAATGGGAAAAATATTTGGAAATTCTATATTTGATATCCAGAGAGTACACAGAACTTCCACAACTCCAAAACAAAAAGACATATAACCCAATCAAAATAATGGACAAAAGAACTGAAACAGACATTTTTCCAAAGAAGGTATATAAATAACCAATAAGCACATAAGAACGTGTTCAACATAATCAGTCATTAGGGAAATGCAGATGGAAACCACAATGAGATATCACTTCACACCCACTAAGATGGTTAGTGTCAAAAAAATGAGAAATAACAAGTGTTGGCAAAAAAAAAGGTGAAATTGGAACTCTTGGTCATTCCTGATGGGAGTGTGAAGTAGTGTAGTGGGTGTAGTAGTTGCTCAAAAATTAAACATAGAGTCAGCATATGACCCATCAATTCTACTCCAGATACCCTAAAGAAATGGATACTTGTACACCAAAGTTCATTACAGCATTATTCACATTAGTCCAGAGGTGGAAACAGTCCAAAGGAACATACAAAGATGAATGGAGATACGTGATAAATCCCTACGGTGAAATACTATTAATCCATATAGAAAAATGCAGTTGCCAGACATACATTGTCAATATACATGAGCCGTGAAAACACACTGAAAAAATAAGCCAGACATAAAAGGACAAATATTGTATGATCCCACTTACAAGAAATATCTAGAATAAGCAAAAACATAGAGATATAAAGTAGAGTAGTGTTGCCAGGGTCTGGAGGAAGCAGGAAATAAGGTATTAACATTATGGGCACAGAGATACTGTTTTAAGTGACAAAAAAGTTTTGGAAACAAATAGTGGTGATGGTTACTGACACTGTAAATATGGCTAATGGTAAACACTCAAAATGAATTAAATGTCCCATAGTCTCTGAAGAGCTGTTCACTTTCTTCCTTCTTTTTCCTATATTCCTCAAATTCAAAAGTTTCAATTGTCCTGTCTTCAAGTTCACTGATTATTTCATCTGCCTTCTCTGATCTGCCGTTGAATCCCTTCAGTGATTAGGGAAATGCAAATTAAAACTACAATGAAATACTACTGCATACACACTAGGATATATATGCTTGTTGTTAAGTACCCATGAGTCGGTTTCGACTCATAGCAACCCTGTATAGGGTTTTCAAGGAGTGGCTGGTGGGTTTGAACTGCTAACCTTGTGGTTCAAACCAACCTTGAGAGCCAGTGTTTATCCCACAGCACCACACTGTTGTTGTTGTTGTTAAGTGCTATCAAGTCAGTTCTGACCTATAGCAATCCTGTATAGGGTTTCCGAGGAACAACTGGTGAACTTGAACCACCATTATGGTTATATATTTATAGTTGTTGTGAAGTGTCATCGAATAGGTTCAGACTCATGGCAACACTGTATAGGATTTCTGAGTAGCTACTGGTGGATTTGAACTGCTGACTTTGTGGTTCAACTAGACTTTGTGATCCAGTGCATTATCCTGCAATGTAACACCAGGACTTATGCATATACATATATATGTGGTGGTGGTGTGCCGTGGAGTTGGTTCT
>NW_006408632.1:9439224-9449253 GCF_000296735.1 Chrysochloris asiatica
GAGGGAACAAATCTTTACAGCGAGGATCATTCCCACACCCTCAATACACTGGGTCGACAAGGATGGGCAACTTAAACACTGGCTACCCAAAATGGGAGGCTACAAAGGTAAGAAGTGACTGGCTTACAATCTTTCAAGAGGGAACCTAGTTCCAGAGGGTGCGGGGATAGGTAGAATCTCCACTGAGTGGTTTCCAACCTGTCTGGACCTGGATGGGGCTGATGAAAGGAGATGGGAATAAGACTCTAGTGGTACAATAGTGAGTGATTGCTATAGGTCTGACTGTGAGTGTTGGAAATGTAAAGGTAGATATTTTGTAACAAAAGGAATGAGCGGTTGACTTTGTAGTCCTGGAGTGGAGGTCCCTGGGACTGTTAAGGGAGAGGAGTGGAGTCTGGTACACTGTCCAGAGAAGCAGCAATGCCAGAGATGAAGGCAGAGATGATGATGTGGAGAGATGGAGCAGCTGGAGACTCTGGACTCTGGGAGGAAGAGGATCTGTGTGTTGATGGCCAGGGGCAGGCTTAAGGTGTGTACCCTTTGGTTGTTTGATGATGTATGCTGGGAATTGTAAGCATTGCAGTGAAGCAAAGCAGGATAGGATGAATGTGGGGCTGGTGTGCTTACTTGTAGATTATCACATAATTCACAATAAGAAAATATAGAGAGAGAAAAAACTTTATTTGGTTAGTGACTTTTCTGAATTATTTTTGCAAAGCTTGCCTTCCTGGTCATGTGTAGACTCTAAACTTCTGTTCCCTAGATTTGTACTCAGCTCTAGATTTGACAGAGATTTCCTTGAACACAAGGAGAAAAGTATCCTTTCCTCTTTGTAAATTGGCTCAGCATTGGGGCACTTCTTCTATCCTTACTGTGTACTGAATTTAGGAATCAGACCAAAATAAAAGTGCAGAATCCATTTTCTGAGCACGTATCTTGTCCTGGGCATTTGTGTGTCTTTCTCAACTCCCCCTCAAACATGATAATTATCGAAAGAAACTCTTTTCCTGCTTTCTCCTAAGGGTCTTTACATATCTATTGTTTGCCTCAATTACACTTTTTAACCCCAGATGGCTACAGGTGGTTATAGTTTTGTCGTATCATTTGCCTCGTTTCTTCCTGTCTTCACTCTGAGATATGCCAAGCAGAGAAAAGCATGTTGCTTCAGTCCTTCAGGTAACTCCCAAACAGGTTAGAAATAATTTGCTCTGCTCCCCTCTGGAGTCAGAGATCTGGATCTTTGTTTGGGAATATTGTTGATGCAGCTTTAAGAGGACCACCTAGTAAAGGAGGGTAGGGTGTAGGTGAAAAGAAACCCAAAGCTTTCTACAGTTTTGATGCCACTTTTTATTATTCATATTAGTGGTATTTGCATATTTGCTGTAACCCTTTGACTGGTTGCCACAACTCTAAAAAAAAAAATGGTTCTGCCAGTTTCAATTTGGTGTTTTAATGTTTCTGTTGGGGAACAGGAGCATGGAACAGCTGATACCACCATCTTGATCCGAAGTACTCATGCACTTTTATATTTTAATTCTTATTTTATATTCCTGAGTATTTTTACTTTCAATTGAGAAGATTTTGCTCAGATTTTGAGTATTTTTTTGATTGGTTAATTGACTCTGCAAACAAACATCATGTCTCTTACCTATATGTTTTGAACACCAGGTCTTTTATCCATTCTTCAAATGAGATTTTTTTTTTTTCTTTTTACCTTTTTCTTTGTTTTCATTAAACATCTGTCAGTTTCTCAACCTTGTAACTCAGCAGGGATAAAAAAATTCACAACATGTTTCATCAGGTTGGTACTAATATCTAAACAAGCTTTAGGTAGCCTAGTAATATAAAGCTCAGTAAGGATCAGACACTTGGATACAAAATAAGAACAAAATGTATTCTAAAAATAGCAGACCAACTTCTCATTTACAAAAATATTCTTAAGAAGCTGTGGCTACAACTATTTTGTCATATCCACTTAAGAAACATTCATTGAAAGCATCCTTTGAGCTAGGCTTGTGATACAGTTGTGACAAAGACTCAATCCCTGCCTTCAAGAAACTCACAATCTAGTATGACTGGGGGTTCCCAACACACACACATTTCAAATGTACATCTCTCATTACCTAACAAATGCCTTCAAAAACTTACATCAAAACTCATTTTTGATCAATTGAATCACTTTGTGTCCTATTAAAAATCCTGTGGTGTGGTGAGGAGTACTGGTGTGACGTGCCAACTCATAGAGACCCTTTTAGGGTTTCCAAAGAGCAGTTGATGGATTTGAACTGTCAGCCTTTTGGTTAGCAGGCCAGTGGTTATCCTACAGTGCCACGTATTTATTATTGTTCTAATCCACTGGGTTTTGATGCCGTTTTGTTGTTGTTGTTGTTGTTGTTTTAATGCTGACATGGTAACTAGTATAGAATGTAAACGTTCTCTGTGAATACCAAATAGAAAGATAAAAGTGAGTTGGAGAGAGTGCCCACTTTCAGTCATTCATCCAATAACTATCCACAGACATTTTTGCACCCAGTTCAGTGCTGTGTCAATCGCTGCAGTTAAAGCAAAGCACATTTCTAGAATTTTAGAACTTATCATTTATTTAGAAACACAGATAACTAAACAAATGATTACAATAAAGTGTAAAAATTTGCCATGTCTAGAAAACACAGGTGACTTTTGAACCCTGTATTAAGGGCAACTAATCTAGTCTCGGAGTCTTGGTGTAGTGCTGTGGGTTAATGCGCCAAACTGTAAAGTCATATGAACTGCAAGGTTGGCAGTTCAAGCTCACCAGCTACTCCTTAGAAACCCTATACAGGGTCGCTATGGGTGGGAATCGACTCAATGGCCCTTAACAACAATAACAATATAGTCAAAGAAGTCAAGGAAGGCTTCCTGGCAGAAAAATCTTTGAAAAGGTTGTTGGGATGAACAGCAGGATCAAGAGACAAAGAGGTAAGTGTTTTGTTTCCTTTAATTAACACAGCTGGAATACATGAATTTTATATTTCAAAATTCAGAATTGCCAATAACAACTTTGATTTATCCTTTCAGTAAAAAAATCTACTATGTTCCAGGATCTGCTCTAGGCTCTGGGATCACGAGTGAACAAGAGAGATCAAATCCTTCCTTTTTTTTTAATTCTTGCAGAGAGGAGAAAAATGATACTTATAGAGGCAGTAATGAAGTCCTGATGTGGCACTGAAGGACACGCAGATTCACCAGCCGCTCCTCTCCTCGGAAACCCTATACAGAATTGCTATGAGTTGGAACTGATTAGACGGCACTTAACATCAACAACATAGTAATGGTGAAACTCCAGACTTCCTGTTCAAATCCAAATGCTACATCTTACCAGCTATTTCACCTAGAGCAAGATTTTTAACCTCTTTATACCTCACTTTCCTCAACTGCAATAGTAACACCTGACTGCTGTGTTGCTGCATGCAATTAAACATGTTAACACATGTGAAACCCTTAGAACAATATCTAGCACATAGTAAGAGTTCAATAAATTATAGCTATTTTCGGTTTCTTTGTCATCAGGCTTACTAAGCTCAGGACTTTCTTAACTCATTTTCTTCTGCTCCCAGTTAAAAAAAAGGCACAAGGTTAAATTTAAAATACACTGGATCCTCACAAAGTAGGTCATTTCTGTTTTCAGCATAAGGTTGACATCCTGAGTAATTTATTGCCTGAATAATTCTGAAATGCAAATGTACAAGAGTTCTAACCATGTTGCAGATGGAACAATGCTTCTTATCCAAGAACTTGTTTCATCTGTTAAACAACCCCCAAAATAGGTTCTGTCTACACAATACTAAAATGACCTGTTGAGAAATATAAAATTTAGCATGGTACAGTCCCAGAGAAACTGCCTCTCCATTTAAATACAACCTTTAAGACTATTTCTGCATTCAATCAAATATTTTGAGTGAATAAATACAGACTAAAATAATAATGTTGGCTTTGAGAATAATAAACTCCAATTTCTTACTTGTTGCCTTTATCTTGATCATTTCTCTCCATCCTGGTTTTGAATGGAAAAAGATAGTCAGGAATGGATGGTTCTTCAAAAAATTTTCATCGCTAGGTATCTTACTAACAATTATTTCCTGTGTTTCAGGCCCCAGAGAGTAGCTGGAGCTGGAGCGCTTCAGTGAAAAGCGGACGATCACAGAATCGTAGACATTAAAGATGGAAAAGACCTTTGAGGTCATCTTGTCCACTCTCTTGTCAACTCAGTCCTGCTTCCTGCAGCATATTCTCAGGAGCTTTTGGCAGCCGACTTGTAAATGATTCCAACACCACCAGCCCGACCACTGGCCCCCTGGAGAGACCATTCCACTATCTAATAGACCTCTCTGTTAGCTAATTTTTTTCCTTGATATTCAGCCCAATTTTACCTTCTCTGAGTTTTATCCTATCATTCATGACATAGCCCATTCGAACAAGCTAAACATCCCTTCTCCTCTTTAGTATAGCTACCTTGTCAGATTAATTATGGCATCAGCAGCTACAGCAAGCCACATTCACAAGGTCCAGCACTATAGCATTTAGGCAGACAGATCTTGGCATGAATGTCTCATCTAGAAATTTGCAGGAACAATGTCACTTGCTGCAAGATTTCTTTTTTCTTTGTCCCTCATTATCCACTTCCATGGACTTCTGGTATGGCTGTGGTATCAGCACTAGACTGCGAACCAGGTCGGCAGTTCAAATCACCAGCTGGTCATCAGAAACCCCACACAGGGTCGTTGTGAGTCAGAACTGACTCAATGGCCCTTGACAGCAACAATCCATTTCCATAGCATGCTCACAGTACATGTGTTAGGGTACCATGTTTGATACTTTTATTTTTCCTTTAAATCCTTCCCTTTCTCTTAGTTTCTTTTTCTGACTCCAGGTAGTCAGAAAAGGCCTCAAGAATGTCTCCTGCCTTTGTGATGGTGGTTTACCAAACCACAATCTTTTACATCCCAATAAAGGGTTCCAATATTCACTCTAACCTTTAACTCCCTAGATTACCTTGGATTTGTAAAACTGAGCAGGAGGTTGTTCAACTTGGTTTTATTCATATTTTGAAATTAAGATGCCAAGTTTGTGTGTGGCTTTGGGGGAAGGTAATTCACTGGGTGTGTGCATGTGTGTGTCTTTATAAACTCATTATGTGGTTTATGAATTTTGAAACTGTTTCTTAGTCATGAAAAAGTAATGACTTTCATACATTTTTTGTTACATCCTAAAATAAAAACATAATACAGCACAACTCAATATAGTATGTTGTTGTTGTTAAGTACCATGGAGTCAGTTCCGACTCATAGTGACCCTGCATAGGGTTTCCGAGGCTGCAAATCCTTATGGGAGCAGAAAGCCTCATCTTTCTCCTGTGGAACAGCTGATAGTTTTGAACTGCTGACCTTGAGGTTAGCAGCTCGATTCGTAACCACCACGCTATAATATAGTATAGCCAATATCTATACATGTGTTGGTGTTGCAGAATGTAGAGTTACCAAGTCTTCCTCCTACAGAACCACTAGGAAAGTTTGAATCACCAACCTGTAGGTTACCAGCTAAGCTCTTACCAGTTGTGGCCCAAGAGCTCTTTGTATATATACAAGAGGGCTTCAAAGAGTCCATGAAAAATTTCATTATCTATCTATCGATTGATATTATAGGACAAGCACTTAACTGCTAACCACAAGGTTGGCAGTTCAAACTTAACAGCTGCTCCTCAGAAACCCTATACAGGGTTACTATGAGTTGGAACTGACTCAATGGCTCGTAAAAACAACATACACATATATATGCACATACATACAAAAGGAAGTCAAAAAATATTGCTACAAGGGTTCCAGCTTATTCATACAAATGATTATTCCATACAAAACATGTTTAAACATATCCCTGTGATATTGACTGGCGGTAGACAGGTTCTCTGAGTAATACAGTTGTCTTAGTTTCATTAGAATGCCTTCAATAAAAAAGTCCAATCCAAACAGTGATTTCTCGGCCAGTTACATTCAAGGCAGAAAGGCCAGTTCAGAAGGTTACGGAAATTGTTCTTGGGATCCCAAAAGGGTCATCATAATAGATTTTCTCAAACACAGGAGACTCATTATGAAGAATTTTTAAGAACCTTGGAAACTGCATTGGTGAGAAAAAGGCCAAGGAATTTGTGTGGAAGGATTGTTTCCATCATCACATTGCAGCTGCTCATTCTTTGAGGGCAACAAAAGTTGTCCTACAAGAATTTTCCTAGGAAACCTTACCCCATCCACCATAAAACCCTCATCTTGCACCTCTAGACATCTCTCTGTTCCCCAAACTCTAAGAACATTTAAAAAGAACACAATTTAAGTTCCTCCAGGATGCCAAAACTGCCGTTTTGATGTAGTGTAAATCGAAGAGCATAGAATTCTTCGAGGAAGGGTTAGAGAGAGAGAGAAAGAGCACCTTCAGAAGTCTACAGTTCTAAATGGAGAATATGTTGCGAAAAGTTGGTTCACATTTTGATATCTCTGTTTAATAAAAGTTCATATGATTTTGTAGCAATATATTTTTACTTGCCCTCATGTGCATGTGCTTGAGTGTGTGTGTGATAAAATTTCAGGAAACAGTATTCTTACCATGTGTGGTACACTCTATTTTCTCTTCACATTTACTTTAATTATTTTAAAATGCTACTCTCAACCCATTAAATTGCTTTTATAGCCCTCTAATGAGTCAAGATGAAGAGTATGAAACATTCATCTAGAGGCCCTGGCCTCCCCTCTCACCCGGAGGGTGGTTGGCGTTGTACAGTAGCAGCCTCTGCCTTTTGCTCCTATCCTCACTGTGATCAGTGGCCAGGCCCCTCAGGAAGACCCACTCCACTTGGAAACCAGCCTACTTAAGTCAATCGCCCCAGGCAGTTTCTGATTTCCTGAGCTTGGCTCCCCAGAACTAAGGGAGACAGAGAGGTCAAGATCATCAAGAAGACTGCGGAGCTGAATCGACATGTCAGCTCCCTCCCAAGGGGCTCCAAGCCCACCGAACTTGCTTTATGAATGAGGAGTGTGGGCAGTGGCTGCAGGGGTAGAGACAAAAGTCCTTCTGAGATTGATTTTATAATCAGGCTTCAAGATAGATGCCCCTTGAGGCAGTCACAGTTTGACTGTCTTGTTAAAACCTATCAATAGCAATATCAATGCATATGCAAAGGCATCTCAAAAAGGGTTTCCCACTAAACCATGTTAGTGGTGCAGCGAGATTCAAGTCCTTACAGTCCCTTGAAAAATATTTTCATTCCTCTCTGGATGCATCAGTTTCTTAGTGCTTATTTCAACTAAATTACAAGTGAGAATTCTGAAAAGTTATTGGTTTTTATAGACTCCTACTGTGGCACTGTAGGATCAGCGCTGGACTTTGAGCCACAAGTCAGCAGTTCAAACTCACCAATTGCTCCTTGGAAACTCTATGCAGGCTCACTATGAATCTGCACCGACTCAAGACACAATATGAGCTTAACAATATTAATTTTAAAACAGGCTGAATTTACTGTTCTCCCTCAGTTGACAAGTTCCCATTTTTAAAAGGAAGAATATATGGCTGTTGTGTTGTTGTTGGGCACTAATGAGTCAATTCCAACGCATAGTAAAGTCATATGCCAGAAAAGAACTGTCTATAGGGTTTTCTTCCACCACACATCTGTCAGTTTGTCATACTGTGGTGGCTTGTGAGTTTCTATGATTCTGGAAGCTAGGCCATCGGTATTTTAAATAACAGCAGGGTCACCCACGGTGGACAGGTTTCGGATGAGCTTCCAGACGAAGACAGACTAGGAAGAAGGAGTGACAAACTACTTCCGAATATTTAGTCACTGAAAACCTTACGAATAGCAGAAAACACTGTTGTGGCAACAATAGTGAGATTGGCCCAGGATCGGGCAGTGTTTCTTTCTGCTGTGCATAAGGTTGCTATGAGTCGGTACCTACTCGCTGGCACCTACCAACAACAACATAGTGTTTTCTTGGCCATAGTCTTTCAGAAGCAGATCATGAGGTCTGTTTTATAGAATGAGTTAAAACCACCAAGCTTCCTGCTAGCAGCTGAGTGCTTCACTTTTACACCACCAGAGCTCCTTCAGTTACAGCTTGTTGTTGTTAAGTGCCATCAAGTTGGTTCTGACTTATAACGACCTTAATTCCAAGGAGCAGTTGATGGGGTTAAACCAATGATCGTTTGGTCAACAGTCCAGTGCTTAACAACCTACAGTGCCACACCAGGACTCCTCCCTTGTGGCTAAGTAGAGGGAAAGATGGCCATCACTGTCTCAGACCACGTATCTAAGAATAACACTGCATGATGGAAGCCAGAGCTCCTTTAAAGTTGGCAAAGAAGTCAGCCTGATTTCAGGACTGTCTGCTTTATAAAGGCCTGCAATTATATGGAAGCTTTGACTAAGTAGTAGGGATCTGATTAGTCCTATTTGGCAATTGAAGAATGTTAGCCTTCATGAGATTGAGCAATTTGCCCAGAGCCACATAACCCATGGAGGAACTAAAATTTAACCCAGTGCTTTTGAATCCAAAGCCCACTCTCCCTTCCTTCAAAAGGCTGCTATTCTATTAATGCACATGGATTTGCACTATCAAAAATGCAGTGATTGAAGAATAACAAGGAAGTTGAAAGCCACCACATAACATGGATGAAACTTGAGGATATTATGCTGAGTGAAATTAGTCAGGAAAGGACAAACACTGCATACGACCATTATTGTAAAAGCTTAAGAAAAGATACTAAAATGAAAAAAAAAAAAATTTGTGTGTGTGTTGGTTACCAGGGGTGGGAGGGAGGGGATGATAGAACACAGGGTAGGGAATAGACACATCATAGTTTGGGTGTTGGGGAGGGCAATACACAAGAAGGGGGAGGGAGATGGAAGAACAAGGTAGATAGGAAAACCCTTAGGCAGCTTTGCATGGGCTAAATGTTCCAACCTTGGAACAACAGGGCTCTGTGATACAGGGATCAAAGCATATTGGAATGGGTAAAAGAGGGGAAATAATGTTAAGATGATTGACTGTCTAATGAATATTGGTTTCCCTTACCTACTATTGTAAAATAGACACTTGAGGGGGATAGAAAGGAATATCAGGAAACATAATTATAGAAAGCTTGTAAGCCTGTCTTCAGCCTATAACTGATTGGAATACCTAAAAGGGGCTCTAGAACTTGCCCAGTGAAATAGGCTTCTTGTGGAGCCTTTGTAGTGTATAGGACCTTAGGTGGAATCCTAAGCTCCATCCAGAACCCTCTGAGGTTGGACATTCCCACTTGAAAGGACAAGTAGACCAGTCTGGAGCAGCTAAAGGAACAGAAGATACTTCTTGAAAGTATGATCAGCAGAAAAAATAAAAAACAAAAATGGCAGTCTGATTGGCTACTACAAAACAAGCAAGTTGTTTTCCAGGGAGCCATGAAGGCAAGCAATCAAGTCCTTTCAGGACAAGCCCCCCTCTAAGACTGAAACTCAAAGGGAACACATGAGCAGGCATGTAAGCTTGTTGGCGACCACAGTGGACTATTGGTGAATGGAAATGGGGAAAAGGTAGCAGTGAAGATATGGGCTAAGTTCAACCACATTCCATAGATTCACGTCAACCTGAAAATAAAAGAGACAAGAGGAAGGGCTGGTTGGTCTGAAGTGTGGTGAGACCTGGGACTCCTGAGCCCATGAACAAGGACGTAACCACTGAGGGATAGAGCTAAGAGTAAAACGTCTGGCTGATATGTAGTGAGGGGAGATGCATAGGTATGACCAAACTTGCAGATAGTACCCATTTGACCTAGCTTCAATGGCTGAAAGATCAGAACTTGACTAGAAGAAGATAAAAATTTATTTTTGGAAAACGGAAACCAGTGTAAATTGCTACAATTCAATGAACTTGACCTATATTTGTGGATGTAGTAACTCAGATACCAACTGAGAGGGAAGGAATATTCACATCAATGATCAACCTTATCCCCTCTCTGCACACAGAG
>NW_006408632.1:9449353-9450163 GCF_000296735.1 Chrysochloris asiatica
GTTCGAACTTACCAGCCACTCCTTGGAACCCCTATAAATGGTTGCAGTAGCTCAGAATCTGACTTGATGGCACTTAGAAGCAACAGTTGGCATACTAACCTCCTGGCAGGGTGCTGTAGGATCAGCACTTGACTGGAAACCACAAGATCAGCAGTTCAAACCAGCTGCAACTCAGAAACCCTATATAGGGTCACTAGGAGTCAGAATCAAGTCAGTGGCACTAACAGCCTTGACATACTAATTATGTTCATATGCAGCTTTTCAGATTTCTTTTATTTCTTTGTTCAAATTTTCCTTTAACTCTTTTATAGCAAATTCATAGAGATATAAAGTAGATTAGTGGTTATCAGGGACTGGAAGAAGCAGGAAATGGGGAATTTGGAAATGTGGAGAACCATATTTAATATCATTGTTCTAAAGCCTTTCTTTAGGAAGTCATTATCTAGACTTTCACAGGGACACATTCTATCGCTTCATTTTATTCTTTTGAATAGCTCATTCTTTCCTGTTTCTTTGTATGCCTTGCAATTTTTTTGTTGTAAACTGGAATTTAAACATTATATGATAACTCTGGAGACCAGATTATCTTCCTTCTACAGGGTTTGCTTTATAGACTTTTTTTTTTTTTTTTGCCAAAACTTAACTAGTGGCTACAGTGGTCAAAACAGCTTGGTACTAGTACAATGAAAGATACATTGATCAATGGAACAGAATTGAGAATCCAGAAATTAACCTATCCATATACAGCCAACTGATTTTCGACAAAGTGCCTAAGTATATTGCATGGGGAGGAGATAAGTCTCTTCAACA
>NW_006408632.1:9454576-9495360 GCF_000296735.1 Chrysochloris asiatica
AAGGAATAGAAGCAAATACTGTTGAATGCTGATATATGGAGGGGTTTGTAATCATTGCAATGAAATAAATACAATAGGATGAGTATAAAACTAATGTTCTCCCATGTAAACTATCACTCAATTCACAATAAAAATTTTGAAAAAATATTAAATGCAGTGCTTCTTATACCTCTACGAAGATTCATGATGTAGACATTTTTTCCCATGCACACTTTAGAAACTGAAAATTAAGTCAAGATTAAAATAACCCCCTCAAAATATAATGAATTGAGTGAATGAAAACTAGAATAGTGGAAAGGAAGTATGACTTACTTAATAAAATAAGCAAAAAATTTTATGACAAAAAAGGATATGGAATAGCTGTTTTGCAATAGGGCTTTTCAGAGAAGCAAGGTTATTTGCACACTTAAAACGTTTACTTGATTTTATTTATTTATAAAGACTAGCTATGCATTTTAAGAAACATATAGTAATACGTGGTTTGCCAATTTCTTTGGTTAACCAACTACATGAGAAAGCAACAAGAAAGCCATCTGTATTTGAAATTAGGCTCAGCACCGATCTCAGCATTGAAAATAATCAACCCTGTGAATGGGATGGACTCATTTCTTTACCCACACAGATGATGAGTAAAGCCAGAACCATAGCAGAAGTCCTGAGAGGCACACCCTCCTAGCAGATGGGAAGTGGTTCGTACTCCTTGAGCACATTGTGGTACTTGTTCTCTTCCTTCCAAAAGTTGTTGCTTTTGTTTCATCATCCTTATGAGAACTACATAGGAGAAACCTCAGTCTAACCTTGGGCTTTCTATTGATGCCAACACGCAAATGTGTTTATACACTCAAAAATCTCACTCATCACTGTAGGTTCAGTGGAAACCAAGGTAAGGAAACAGACTAGAGCTAAAGAGTGAATAGGAAAATGAGTGGTCAAGAAAATCTTAGATGGAACACATAATCAGACATTTTACATAACATAAACAAAATTCCAGAAGGATCCAAACTCCAGCACAATCCAGGCATTCTCCAACCAAAGACACTGACTTGTGATTTTAATGGTACTATAGCATCTAATTCTTTAAAAATAATGCTAACCTCCATCCCCCAATCTCTTAAGCATTAGACTATATAAGTAAAGTAATAAAACATGTAGATGGATTGAGAGTGTGATTCTCATGCTCTAAAATGGTTAACTTTAAATTAGCCTCTCTAGACATATGAATAAAGTCTGATAATAGTAGAAGACTCAACAATGCCAAGATAGCTCTTTCAGGGCTGTTCTGTGACAGAATAAGTTTCCATAAGCTCAACTTCCAGAACAAATCTAAAAATAAGGAAGAAATAATAAAGCCTCAACATATGGAAGTCTGCTAGTCTTCCCTTAAATTTCAGCCTCCTTTTATTTGTATCACAGTTTTCAAGAGGTTGGCATACAGAGAGTGTTTGGTTTTCTGAATCTCCTCCATCTCAAGACACTGGACTCTGAGATCTTGATTCATCTTTCTACCTCAACTAACTGAGACATAAATATGTGGAGGCCTGGCATGGCACTGTAGGATAAGCACTGGTCAGCAAAGTCAGTTTGAACTGCAAGGTCGATGGTTCAAACCCACCAGCTACTCCTTGAAAACCCTATACAGTCACTATAAGAACTGACTTGATGGCACTTAACAAAAACAATATGTATATATGTGTATCTATACATATATAGTCCTGGTGTGGCGCTGTGGGTTAATGCACCGAACTGCCAGGTTGGTTTAAACTGCGAGGTTGGTAGTTCAAGCTCGCCAGCTGCTCCTTGGAAACTCTATACAGGATCACTATGAGTCAAAATGAACTCAGTGGCACTTAACAACAACTATTATAATCCACTTAACAACTACTATAATATATAAGGAGCTCTGGTAGTGTAGTGGTTATGAATTGGCTGCAAACCGAAAGGTCAGCAGTTTGAAACTACCAGTTGTTCCATGGGAGAAAGATGAGGGTTTCTGCTCCAGTAAAGATTTACAGGCTTGGAAACCCTGTACAGAGTCACTATGAGTCAGAACTGACTCCACAGCACATAACAATAACAACAACAACAACATTTTATATATATACACACACACACACACACACACATAGAGAAAGATGTTGGTGGGTTTGTAGTGTTAACTGCTAACAGAAAGGTCATTAATTCAAACCCACCATCATTTTCATGAGGTAAAAAGACTTAACAACCTTTTCCCATAAAGATTACAGCATATGAAATCCTACTGGGGAAATTCTACTCTTTCATACAGGGACACTATAAGTTGTAACAGATTCTACAACACACAGTAATAAACATAAGAGAAAAGCTTGTTAAAAATTTCACTATTATATTTTCCATGAACTAATTGAAAACCATGTGTATATAGGGTTGACAAGGAGCAGTTGGTGGGTTTGAACTACCAATCTTGTGATTCACAGTCCAGTGCTGATCCTACAGTGCCACACCAAAAGTTCATATACATATATATGTGAATGTTGTTAAGTGATGTCCAGTCGGTTCTGACTCATAGCAACACTGTCTAAGGTTTCTGAGGAGTGACTGATGGGTTTGAACTGCGGACCTTGAAGTTCAAACTGACTTCGTGTCCAGTAACCATTGACCTTATGGATTAAACCAACCTTGCAGACCTGTGCTTATCTTATAACACCACACCCTATATATCTAGGGAGTCCTGGTGTGGACTGTTTATCCGTTGGACTGCTAACCACAAGGTTGGAAGTTCAAAACCACCACCCACTCAGTCACTCCTGAGAAATCCTATACAGGATCCCTATGAGTCAGAAGTGACTCAATGACACTTAATAATATACATATAACAACAATATGTCATCATTGTGGAGTCCTAGTATGGCTCTGTGGGATAAAACACTAGAATGCAAGGTCTGTGTGAACCACAAGGTTGGTGGTTCAAATTGACCAGCATTTCTTGGAAACTCTATACAGGGTCACTTTGAGTCAGAACCAACTCAATGGCATTTAAAAACAACAACAAAGTTATGGTGTTACTCTGTAGGATAAACATTGAACTGCTAACTTCAAGGCCAGTGGTTCAAACTTACAAGCTCTTCCTCAGAGACCCTACTCAGGATCACTATGAGTTGGAGCCTACTCAACGGCAACTTAACAACATTAAATGGATGGATGGATAGACAGATGGCAAGTGAAAGCAAAAATTGAAATTTCAATTGGGACTTCAATTGAATATCATAAATATTCAAGATGAGGTACTGGATTTCCCTATGTTAAATTTTCAAGGAAATGAACTAGGACTGATATCACAACTCTCCCACTTGGAGAATGTTAGAGTGGAAACAAAGGATTGTGTAAGGAAATTTTCCTTTGGAGAAAAACAAGGACTGCTCTCCTACTCAAATTTTGTTGATGAGGCAGGGGACCAATGAAACCATTTAGGCACATTGGAGTTTGGAACACAGTAGACTAGAATCTGACTCTTACCATCGTAGAAAAATCTAGAAAGTAGAAGGGAAGTCAAGGAGACACTTGGGCTAATGAGGGCAGTGTGACCAGTCAAGGAGTGCTTTTGCATTTCCTATGAAGCCCAACCAAAAATAGTTAATAATAAACATTGTCATTCAATCAAGTCTTATTCTTGGGGACCCCATGCATCATAAAGTAGAACTGCTCCATAGAATTTTCTTGGCTGTAATCTTTATGGTAGCAGATAACAGGTCTTTCTTCCACAGCACCACTGTGTGAATGTAAACTACAAACCTTTAGATTAGAGTTGCTGGTAAGTGCCATCAAGTCAATTCTGATTCATGGCAACCCCGTATGAAGTTCCTGAGGAGTGGTTACTGGGTTTGAATCACTGACTTTGTGGTTAAGAATCCAGTGCTTAGCCTACAGCATCACATCAGGACGCCATGATATTAGTGGTTGAGCATGAACTATATGCTCCATCTAAGGATAGGGTGCCTAATGCCTTCCTTAAAAACATGGGCTGCAGAGTCAGACTACCTGGTTTGAAGTTCCAACACCTAGTAACTGTTTGGCCTTGGGTATAGTAACTTTTGGGGGGGGGTTCCATTTCCCCAACTACAGGGATAATAAATGCATCTACCTCATAAAATTATTGTGAGAATTAAAAAAGTTAATAAGTATACATTTCTTAAAGCAGATGTCATATAACACATGTTATATGTTACCAACCAGATGGGTACCAAACACAACAGGAAGAGTCTGCCTAGAGACATTTTATTTCCTGTCCAAGAGGATTGGAGTGGTTTGTGGACTGGATTCCTGAGAACCAGGGGCTCGATGGGGAACAGTCAAAGGAAGGACATCATGCACACCAAGGGCATTTCAGTCAAAGGTTGGTCAATAGGAAGATGGCAGCAAAGCCAGCTCCCAAACAATACAACACTTGGCCTCTGGTACATACCTGGTATTAAATTTTCCTCTGAAGAAGCAGCGTATCAAGTTAATTATTTATAGTCTTTCTACTTTACTGTGCTTCGATTTACTAAGTACCATTTTAACACCACTACCAGATGAAAGGGTGTAGTTGGAAGGTAGGAAAAAAAGGGACTATGAGAGAATCCAGTGAAAAACTTCATTTTACAGATTGGTCAACTGAAGCTCAAAGAATTGAAGATAGTTGACCAATATTAAACAGCTGATAAGTAACAGAACTACACCAGTCTTTGACCATTAAGTCAATGTGTTTTTCACTGTAGTACATGCTGACAACAGTGTACCAAATGGACTGAGTGAAAACATTTTGTTATTTGAAATCTAGTGGACCAATAGCCTGTATTTAACACCTAGCCAACTTTGAGCACAGTAGATATGCAATAAATGTTTTTTGATGCATTACTAAAAAAACTTTATTGTAGGGCACTGGTGTTACATTTTCAATTGCTTTCACATTTACAATCTCCTCTGCATTGCTGATAGGGTAGGCATCACCCAACTCAAGAGCAGGAAGCTGAAGCTCTGAAAGATTATATGCCCTTCCAAGATAAGCACAGAGACTACCTGAGATTCAGGCTTCCTGACAAGATCCTTGGTATTCTTCCCTGGCCCAAAATCCACAGCCCTTCATGAGTCAAAAGTTTATGTGGGTGCACCAACAACAGCAAAAAGAAGAAGAGCAGCAGCAGCTGATGAGCTCTGGCTGCCACTGGAGGTGACTTTGTGTCCTCAGGAACCTTTCTCCACCCTTGTGGTGAGGGAGAGGCAAGCAGGCACTGGCATTTATGAGCTCAGTTTATGATGGGGAAACACTCAGGCTTGCCGGCATGCCCAGTGCTTCCACATAGGGCAAAAGAAGTGCTCCAGCCCCTGCCTTCAGGGCTCCTGGGGCTCCACCCACCAAGATTCAGTTCTTGTTGTCATGCACTGTAATTTCTTCCTGGGTTATCTAAAAGTCCTTTGAGCAACATTAATGCCTCTTTGACTTTTAGGAAACCCACACACACACATATTTTTTTATATACTTTTGAAATTAATAATTTCCATATAACTATTTTCTCCCACTAACTAGACTCTGAGATGACAGAATCAAAGCTTCTGTCTTGTTTTTATCTTGGTATCTCCAGCACCCAACTAAGAGTAGCATTGGGCATGATAAATAGTTATTAAAGTAAACTTAGAGTGACTCAAATACCACCTGAGAAGGGTGAAACATTGATCACTAGCTCCTCTCTCTGAAATGGTTTGTCTTTGGTCTGTAGCATGGACAGATGATTTGGGACAGCTGATACCCCCATGTCTTGAGGAAATGAGTCAATGACAAGAAAGAAGCATGAGCTGACGGAGAACAAGTCCCAAAGTGAGCAAAAAAGTCCTGAGCCCAGCAGCCCAGATTCCAGATCTCAGTAGCATTATTTTGTAGGTCCTTGCAGTTCTAGTTGAGGGCCAAGATTGAAACATTCCAACATTCAACATCCAGGGCAGAAAAGTTCAAACATTTAAGATCCAGAAAAGAAAAATTACAAAAACGGAAGCCAACTCAACGCGTGGGGGGATTATCACAGCAATACGTAACAGGTGGGTCCTACCATGGTTGGCCAGGTATCACCTTCCCACAGTCATGGATTCAAGGAGCAGATGTTGTTGCTATTGTTATTCCAAGAAGAGACCTCAGTTTTCTTCAACTAGTGCTGTCTGGGTGGGTCATGAATTTCTTCTCCAGGTAAAATAGGGAGTATTTGTTTTCCTTCTTATCTCCATGTAAGCTTTCCCAAAAGAAGTCCAAGAACAAGCCTCGACTAAGACAAAAACCAAATGTCTACTGATGTGGGCACAGGGGCTTATTGGAGTCTAATACTACTGAGGGGGGAAATGGAAGAAGAAAAAATCTTTCTATGCAACATACTCATATGGAAATAAGATTGAGTTTTTAATAAATCAAAAGTACAGAGGCTGTTTTGTAGACACAGTCCACATTTTCTAAGAAAGAGGACAATTAGGTTGCTGTTCTTGTCCCCATTGTGGCATTTAAAAATTCTGTTTATATTTATTTTTTCATTTGTTTGTTGACATTTCAGTAGCCGGTTACTTAATCTGCACCCATCGCTTCTCATGTATCATCTCACTCAATTCTTCCTAAGGTCTAAGTGTTAGGTTTTGTTATGCCCACTTTCCAGATGAGGACATTGAGAGAGATGTATTAGCTAGTTTAGCATCACATTGTTAGAAAGCCATAAAGTAAAGTGATCCATACTCAGGTCTAGTTGATTCCAAAGCTCTTGCATTGCATAGTATTCAAAGCCATATTTTTGCCTCACTATTCACCTCCCCTACTTGTTTGACTCTTTTCTGAGGACCAACCAAGTTCTGAACATTATGTTGGTTTATGTGGGAGTGATGAAAGAAGATCTGACCATCTGCCCTGGAGGGCATCATCAATAAAGATCAGTCAAAGTACCAATAAATGTCAATTACTTAAATTATTGCATGAAACTAAGGGGTCTACCTTCCTTTATGTGGTCTGAGATATACAGTTCCCACTGAAGATGGAAACTGAAAAGGCCTCATCATGCCATATGAAAGAACTTGGAAATTGCTCAGTTTACACATAATTGCCACCCATGGCTAAACATTTTGGTTTTGATCATTTTTCCTTGAAGAATTTTAAAATCCAGGAATTTGAACTTGTATGTCACATCTATGCTTCCAGGTTTCCTCTACTAGAAACTTAGAACAAAATTAGAAGGGAAAAAAAAAAAAAAGACTCAAAATTGAAAAACATATATATTTAAGAAAATAAACCAAAAGGGCATCTATATATTTAATAGAACCTGAGTTGTGGCACAAAGTCAGGCATTTTATATCTAACAACTAATATCAACTGTTTTGCTATGGAGCCCACACATATAAAGTCCAAATGCCTTACAATGAGCTATAAGATCCTTTATAGTCTGGCTGCAACCTAATCTTCCAGCCTCACTTCCTTCCTTTTCCTAAATCACACTCTGTGTCCCAGCACTGGACTAGTTCCTCTCAGGCTTTTCCAGAACTCTCTGCCTTTGAGTCTGATGCTTGTCCTGACGCAGCTGACCCCTTCACCACCCAGTGACTCACCCTTCTAAATCTTCTCAATTACCTCCTTGTTGGCCTTTTCCTCCACTCTCACAGAAAATGTTCTTTCTCTACTCCATGATACTTAGGAAATAACAAAGAGGTCTGCACTGAACCCAAGTCATGTCCACTACAGAAAATTATGTATTTTGGGGAATATCTGATGAACTTGTGGAGCAGGGGCTTCCTGAGTTAGAACAGCTTTGGAGACAAGAAGTAGTCAGGCAAAACAGCCTTAGTTATTGTAGGAAAAGTCACTGAGTAGGGTGTGGACACCCCATCTCAACTCTCAATGGACTTGTCAGGTACCCAGAAAGCTTACTATAAGTAGAACACAAAAGCTGTTTCCTCTTACATCTCTGTAAGATGTTGAGGACAAGCAATGCTGCCATGAGCTTCATGTGGAATTTGCACTCAAAGGAACTACAACAGTCCACAGAAGCAACGATTGTGGCCAAGGAGGAAGATGGGCAGGATGTCTACAGAGAAATTGTGCCCAGAAGCAGGACCAGCAGAATGTAGAGGGCAAGACTCATCCAGTGACCAAAGTAAATCCAAAAAAGAAGAAGTAGAAGAATAAGAAATAGGTACCATATTAGTTGACCAGATGTGTGTGTGTGTGTGTACCTAAAAGGTAACTGGGGAACCCAGAAATGCCAGGAAAAGATTTAACAGAGAACTGATAGAAATGAAGACAGTGACACACAGTTTACATCATCACAGCTTTATCAACTTGTATTGTTGTTGGATGAGTATCCATCTCCTGCCCATCTAGACAGAAAAAAGGCACACAGTCATGAAGGGATTGACCCTACCAAAGTCCTTTGTATCTCCCCATGAAAATTTGCATGACAACTGACACAAACTGCCTGGTATTAAAGATATGAATAAATGGTTGGCGGGTTAGAGGCTCTGTAAGGTGCATTGTGCTTATTTTATGAAAAGCAAACAACATGAATAAATGCTCATAGATGAGTAAGGAGTGTGGAGGACAAGAAGGAGGATACAGCAAAACTACAGGGCAAAGTAGAACTATTCTCTGAGGCTTCCAAGGCTGTACATATTTACAGCCAAGAGATTTGGATAACAGCTATATGGACAACTGACTGGAAGAAATCCAATTTGTGCCTATTCCAAAAAGAGGTGCCCCCAGTGGAATGTGGAAATCATCTGACACTATCACTGATATCCCATGTGAGTAAAGTTTTA
Source organism: Chrysochloris asiatica (assembly GCF_000296735.1). Lineage (NCBI taxonomy): Eukaryota > Metazoa > Chordata > Mammalia > Afrosoricida > Chrysochloridae > Chrysochloris > Chrysochloris asiatica. The sequence goes on from NW_006408632.1 coordinate 9,463,367, forward strand.
CTAAAGGTAATCCAAAAACAACTGCACTCATACATTGACAGAGAACTTCCAGAGGTCCAATCCAAGCCAGATTCAGAAGAGGACATGGAATGAGGGATATCATTGATGACATCAGATGGATCTTGGCTGAGAATATAGACTACAAGAAAGATGTTTACCTGTGCTTTATTGACTACTCAAAGGCTTTCAATTGTGTGGCTCATGACAAGCTATGCACAACATTGCAAAGTATGAGTATTCCTGAACACTTAATTGTGCTCATGAGGAACCTCTACATAGACCAAGGGGCAGTTATTTGAAGAGAACAAGGAATTGGTTTAAAATTAGGAAACGCGTGTATCAGGGTTGTATTATTTCATAATCTTTATTCAATATGTATGCTGAGCAAATAATCCAAGAAGCTGGATTATATGAAGAAAACCATGGCATCAGGATTGGAAGAAGACTCATTAACAACCTGAGATAATGCAGATGATACAACCTTGCTTGCTGAAAGTGAAGAATACTTAGAATACTTATTGATGAAGATCAAAGCCTTCTATATGGGTGGCACTTCAATGTAAAAAAAAAAAAAACACAAACAAAAATCCTCACCACTGGACCAATAAACAACATCCATATCAATGGAGAAAAGATTGAAGATGACAAAGACTTCATTTTGCTTGGATCAACCATTGACAATCATGGAAATAGCAGCCAAGAAATCAAACAACCAATTGCATTAGGCAAATCCGCTGCACAAGACCTTTTTAAAGTGTTGAAGAGCAAAGATGTCTGTTTGAGGACTAAGGTGAGTCTGACCCAAGCCATGGTGTTTTCAATAACGTCATATGCAAGTGAAAGTTGGACAGTGAATAAGGAAGACCATAGAAGACTTGATACATTTGAGTTATGGTGTTGGAGAAGAATGTTAAAAGTACAATGGACTGTCAAAAGAACAAACAGATGTGCGTTGAAACAAGTATAGCCAGAGTGTTCCTTGAACACCAGGATGCCCACACAGATCTCTCACAGATGGAACATACTATAAGGAGGGAACAGTCGCTGGAAAAGGCTATCGTGTTCGGTAAAGTGCAGGGTCAGAAAAAAAGAGGAAGACCCCAATGAGATGGATTGGCACAGTGGCGGCAGTAATAGGATCAGCCGTAGAAATGATTGTGAGGTTGACCCAAGATCAGGCAGTGTTTTGTTCTGTTGTGCATAGGGTTGCTATGAGTTGTGTTGTGCATAGGGTTGTGCATAGGGTTGCTATGAGTCAGTATCGACTGGGCACCAATCTTTACAGAAGCAGAAAGTTTCATCTTTCTCACATGGAGTGGTTAGTGGGTTTGAAGGGATGACCTTGTGATTAGCAGGCCAATACATAATCCAGCATACCACTAGGATTTATTTATTAGAGAGTAAATAGATTAGAGCCTGGTCAATGGAAGGTCCTGAAACCAGGGGCAGAGGACTTGAGACTTGGGGCCAAAGCCATTCAGGGGTATTTTTGAGTCAGGGTGTATATGACTCTCTCTCTCTCTCCATGTATGTATATATGTATATATATATATGTGTGTGTGTATATACATATACATATATATGTATATGTGTATATATATATATACATACATATACGTATATATATATATATACATATACATACATATACATATACATATACATTGTTGTTGTTGTTAAGCGCCGTCGAGTCGGTTTCGACCCATAGCGACCCTGTACAGGGTTTCCGAGGCTGTAAATCTTTACGGGAGCAGAAAGCCTCATCTTTCTCCCGCAGAGCAGCTGGTAGTTTCGAACCGCTGACCTTCCGGTTCGCAGCCCGATTCGTAACCACTACGCTACCATATACATATACATATACATAAAAGGAGCTCTGGTAGCGTAGTTATTACGAATCGGGCTGTGAACCTTAAGGTCAGCGTTCGAAACTACCAGCTGCTCTACGGGAGAAAGATGAGGCTTTCTACTCCTGTAAAGATTTACACCCTCAGAAACCCTATACAGGGTCGCTATGGGTCAGAACCGACTCAACGGCACTTAACAACAACAACAACATATATATATATATATATATATATATATATACACACACACACACACATATATATGTATGTATGTATATATATACACATACATACATACTGTGTCTATACCAAACCATTGTAGCACAGTGAAAAACAGTGCGTTGTTTTTAATAGTTGCCTTTGAGTCAATTCCAACTCAAGGCGATTCCACATAAGTACAGTCAAACATTTTGGTTCTTAAGTTGTACACAATGTTAAATGACCAGTTTAACTAAAATTGTTCTCTCAACTACTTTACTTGCATAGTTGATTTTCAAGGTTTGGTTAAGGGGAAACATTTTGAATTCTGGTAGCATAGTGGTTAAGAGCCAGGCTGCTAACCTCAAAGTCAGCAGTTCAAAACTACCAGCTGTTGCAATGGAGAAAGATGAGGCTTTCTGCTCTGTAAAGACTTAGAACCTCAGAAAGCCCATGCAGGATCGCTATGAGTCGGAACGGACTCCACAGCACACCACTGCCACCACCACCACCACTATCACTTTGAGGGCATTTATTTAACTATACAGACATAATCTACATGTTAAGCCTATTTTATAGATGAGAACAGTGAAGATCAGAGAAATGAAAGACACTTTAATAAGGCTTGACACCAAATGGACTCCCACGTTCAAGGGTCTATTTTCCGGACCAAGCGCCTTCATCAACTCTTACTCCCTTTATGTGGGCATCTGAATGAGTAACTTTCTCAAATAAGACTATTTGTGCAGCCCTGAGAGTCTTTTATAACTGAATTGCTCAGTTTCTGGCTTCACTTTCTGCACAAGCCCCCAGGTACTGAAACCACCAGATAGACATTAATTAAGATTTTTCACAATTACCACACTTCCTCAGAATCTGCTTTAAGCTCCAAAAGATTCCTCTGCAATCTGTTTTATTCTGTTGGTTTTGGTTTGTTTTTTGTTTTTTCCTTTGACTTGTGAGCAAAGTCTGGTAGGACTGAAGGAGAGAGAGAAGAGAGAAAGAAGAGAAGGACAGTTGCATTTAAGTGTTTTGGTTTTTTTCTTTAATTATGTGTCCTACTTACCTCAGTTTCCCTATCCTGCAGGGGGGAAGACTGAATGATGCATATTGGAAGATTTTACATCTAAATTCTTGTAAACCTCCCGAAAATCCATTACAATGGTATGCTTTTTTTAAAAAAGAAGACAAAGGAGCATAGGAGGAAGGGAAAACTGAAAGAATGCATAGAAGGAAGAAAAGAAGAAGAAATTTCCCATGGTTTGAAGCCTTTTTTTGCCCCTGTGGAGTCAGCTTCCAAGCAAGTTTATGACCACTTAGAGCATCTGCCCCACCTGTCACACACGCCCTTCAAATTGACTTAGAATTTTACTACATTCTTGGCTAATAAAATTCTCCTTATTCATAGAACATGCTCTCCAGGTATAGCACACATGGCCCCATCCCTTCTTCTGGAACTTGCTTATTGTCAGTAGGTGTGCCATAATAGGTTGATTATATTTTATAGATGATTTCCTTTTTCCAAAACAGATGGCTCCAATGTCTTGTCTTCATAACAAAGTGCCAAAGACCCAGTCCTCGTAAGCCACTTATTAGAAAGAAGCCAGTGAGAACATGCACAGTGAGAAAAAAAAAAAGGCAGGCTATGCCTCCATGTAGAATCTAGAGAGAGTTTTTGAAGGAGTTTTAATTATCATGAGGGATGACTCAATGGTCATATTTCTAAAGGGGAAAAAGTAAAGATTTTTAGGTACTTTTATGGTCATGTGCTATTACACTAGTGAGAAATGGTCTTTTATCCAGGTATCTGTACCTGATTACAGTAATGATAATGATAATAATAATAAGCTGTCTTTTTATAGGCCTCAAATTCCAAAGGCCCCTAAGCACCTCTTATCATCACCATCATTATTGTAACTCAGAGGTAATTATATACTGATGGTCTGGGCATGCAAGTAAAAACACTTGTATATAATCTGACTCATTTGTCAGTGGTTCAAATCCTGGAAAGAGAGCTAGTGAACAAAAGTAGCTCCTGCCTCCCAGATATTTTATGTCAATGGGAATGAAGCCAATGGTCCCACAGGTAAGGAAAGGTTGCAGCATCACTGTTGCTGTCATAGCTGGGATCTCTGGATAAGTTATCATCAATGATGCTGACCTGGCCTGACAGGGGACCCTTTGGTTGAGATTCTTTGAGACTGTACCAGTTTCAAACACTTTCTTCTTCTGACAGTACCCAAATTCTGGACTCTTACGTATAAGGAACCTGATTCATACAGTATTTTCCATCCCATCTTCAAGCAAACGTCAACATTCTAGTGTGGTACAGTAGAATAAGCACAAGGCTGGTTTTAACCGCAAGGTCAGTGATTCAAATCCACCAGCCACTCCTTGGAAATCCTATACAGGGTTGTTATGAGTCAGAACCAACTTGACAGCTTGTAACAACAACAGCAACAAGTTAGGGAAACAGAAAGCAATTGTGATTTTCCCATAGTTCCTTCTCAACATTCAAGTCTAAACCCAATTGAAATGGTGTCTCTCAAAAAGATATGTTGGAGGTCTTAACTCCAGTAGGTGATCTCGCCTGAAAATGGGTCTTTGGAGATGTTGTCAGTTAAGTACATAAAGTCGGGTGGGTTTAATCTAATATGAATGTTATCCTTTAAAAGGACAGAGACAAAGAGTGATCAGGATTTCATACTAGTTCATTCTGATTCAACCCTCTGCTTAGAATTTGCCTTTCTGACCCAAATGTACTGAATCAGAATCGAGATTTTTACAAGATCCCCAGGTGATCTAAAAGAATATACATATATGTATACATAATATAGGAATGTATACAAAAGAATCACTTGGGGATCTTATTAAAATACAGGTTCTGATTCAATGTATCTGGGGGTGACAATTCTCCTCAGGAGGGTGAGCTAGAATGAATAGGATCAAAGCTCTGAGAGAAAAAAAGAAGGCCATGTGATATACATCTACATGCCAACACATGCCAAAAAAGGGACTACCAAAAGCTGGAAAACATAAAGAAGAATAGTTGCCTAGAGTGGACAGAGATGATATGGCCCTGCTGACACTCTGAATTTGGACACTTCACTTCCAGAACTGTAAAACAATAAGCCACCTCATTTATAGTATTTTGCTACAGCAATCCAAGGAGAATAATATACCTCGTTAAAGAGGCCTTCAATGATTATAAGAGCTAATGCTTTTGTGTGTCTCCCACCCCACCCCTAATCACATTGCCCAGCTTACTTTTATCATAGTACTGTCATTTACCTGGGAGCCATGCGCTGGACTGCAAGGTTAGTTTGAACTACAGGTTCCGCGGTTCAAGCTCACCAGCTGCTCCTCAGAAACTCTACTCAGGGTCGATATGCACTGGAACCAAGTCAAGAACACTTAAACACAACAGTGATCACTACCTGAGGAGTCCTGGTGTGGTGCTGTGGGACAAAGCACTGGACCACAAGGTTAGCAGTTCAAATTCACCAAGCACTCCTTGGAAATCCCATACAAGGTTGCTGTGAGTCAGAATCGACTTGACAGTATACAACATCAACAATAACATCACACCTGAAGCTACCTTCCTCATTAATCTGGTTGTTGTAATTTTTGTTAGGTGTGCTCAAGTAGTTCTGACTTCTAGACACAACAGAACAAAACAATATCTTGTCCTTTGTCATCCTCACAATTGTTGCAATATTTAAGCCCATTGTCCCTGCCGCTGTGTTTATCCATCTTATAGAGGATCATGCTCTTATTCTTTTTTCACTTTACCAAGCATGATGTCCTCCAAGGATTGGTCCTTCCTGTTCAAAATATAAGACATGTAGTCTCACCATCTGCCCCCCTAAGTTGCATTTTGGCTGTACTTCTTCCAAAACAGATTTGTTTGTCCTTCTGGCAGTCCATGTTACTTTCAATATTCTTCACCAACACCATGATTCAAATGCATAGATTCTTCTACAGTCTGCCTTTTTCCTTGTCCAATTTTTACATGTATATGAGCCTACTGAAAATATCATGGCTTGAGTCAAGTGCATCTTAGTCCTCAAAGTGACATATTTGTTCTTTAATACTTTAAAGAGGACTTTTGCAATAGATTTGCCTAATGCACTACATAGTTTATGTTCTTGACTTCTGATTCCATCAACATTGATTATGGATCCAAGAAAAATGAAGTCTTTAATAACGTCAATCCTTTCTCCATTTATCATGATGTCATTTATTGGTCCAGCTGTGAGAATTTGTGTTTTCTTTACACTGAGGAACAATCTACACTGAAGGCTGTAATGTTTGATCTTCTCAGTAAATATTTCATGCCTTTTAACTTCTAGAAAGCAAAGTTGTGTCATCTCCATTTAGTAGGTTGTTAATGAGTCTTCCTCCAATCCTGATGCCACATTCTTTTTCATATAATCCAATTTCTCAGATTATTTGCTCAGCATACAGACTGAATAAATATGATTAAAAGCTACAAGCCCGATGCACAACTTTTCTGATTTTGAACCATTCAGTACCCCATTGCTTTGTTCAAACAGTTTTCTCTTGCTTTGTGTACAGGTTTCTCATAAATACAATTAAGTGTTCTAGAAATCCCATTCTTCACAATATTATCCATAGTTTGTCATGATCCACACAGTTGAATGCTTTTGTATAGTCAATAAAGCACAAGTAAACATCTTTCTGGCATTCTCTTCTTTAAGGCAAGATCTATCTGATGTCATGTCCTCTTCTGAATTCATGTGAATTTCTAACAGCTCCCTGTATTGCTGTAACCATTTTATAAATTATCTTCACCAAAATTTTACTTGAATGTGATATTAATGATACTGTTCCATGATTTGCACATTCTGTTAAGTCACCTTTCTTTGAAATGAGCACAATTATTAATCTCTTTCAACTGGTTGGCCAGGTAGCTGTCATCCAAATCTCTTGACATAGGCATTTCAATTTATAGTCCATCAATTCTTAGAGCCTTGTTTTTCACCAATGTCTTCAAGGTAGCTTGGACTTCCTCCTTCAGTACCATCAGTCATTGATTATAGAGTACCTCTAAAAATAAGTGAACATCATCCACTTCTTTTTGATACAGTGACTGTGCAGTCCTTCCATCTATTTTTTTATTTTTTTGCATCATTCAATATTTTACCCAAGGAATGCTTCAACTGCAACCCAAGGCTTCAATTTTTCTTCAGTTTTTTCAGCTTGAGAAATGCTGAGTGTGTTCTTCCTTTTTGGTTTTCTAACTCCAGTCCTTGCATATCTCACTATAATATATTACTCTGACTTCTTGAGCAACCTTTTGAAATACTCTGTTCAGATCTTTTACTTCATCATTTCTTCCAACTGCTTTAGTTTCTCATGTTCAAGAGCAAGTTTCAGAGTCTCTTCTGACATCCTATTTGGTCTTTTCTTTCTCTCTCTCTCTCTCTCTCTCTCTCTCTCTCTCTCTCTCTCTCTTTCTTTCTTTCTTTCCTGTAACTTTACTGACCTTTGACTTTCTTCATGGATGATGTGCTTGATTTCATCCCCAAACTCTTCCGTTCTTCAGTCATTAGCATCTAATACACCAAATCTGTTCTTGAGGTGGTCTCTAAATTCAGATGCGATATATTCAAGGTCATATTTTGATTTCAATGGGCTAGTTTTAATTTTCTTCTACCTTAGCATAAATTTGCATATGAACAAGAGATGGTATGGTCTACAGTCTGCCTCTGACTTTGTTTTGGCTCTTGATATTTAGCGTCTCCATTGTCTCATCCCACAGATGTAATCAAGTTGATTCCTGGTTATTCCATCTTGTGAGGTCCATGTGTATATTCGCCTATTATGTTGTTGAAAACAGGTATTTGCAACAAAGAATTTGTTGGTCTTGTAATGCTAAGCAACCCTTAGCACTGTTTCTGTCACCAAGACCCCATTTTCCAGGTATGAATACTTCCTCTTTGTTTTCCACTTTCACATTCCAGTTACCAGCAATCATAAATTCATCTTAATTGCATGTTTGATCAATTTCAGACTAAAGAAGCTAGAACTCTTCAATGTTATCATCTTTGGTTTTACTGGTTGGTGCACAAATTTGAATAATAGTGATATTAACTGGTCTTCCTTGCAGGCAGATGGGTATTATCCTATTACAGATAGCATTGTACTTCAAGATAGATCTTGAAATGTTCTTTTTAACACTGAATGTGACATTATTTCTTTTCAGTCTGTCATTCCCAGGACAGTGAACCCTACGGCCGTTCAATTCAAAATAACCAATACCATTTCTGCTCACTCAGGCCTAGGATACCAATCTTTATGCATCTTATTTTGTTTTGATTACTTCCAATTTTCATAGATTCATGCTTTGTACATTCCATGTTCTGATTATTGATGGAGGTTTGCAGCTGGTTCTTCTTATTTTGAGTTGTGTCCCAACAGCAACTGAAGGTTGCGAAAACTTTGTTCCATTCACATCATTATAGTCAACTCTACTTTGCGGAGAACCTCTTCCCTAGTTGTATTCTGAGTGCCTTCCAACCCGAGGAGTTCATCTCCGAGCACTACGTCACACAATGCTCTGCTGCTGTTCATAACACTTTAATCACTAACCCTTCTGATGTCCTGGTGTGGCACTGGGGGTTAATGCACTGGACTGAAAGGTCGGTTTGGACCACAAGGTTAGTAGTTCAAGCTCACTACCTGCTTCTCAGAAACCCTGTAAAGGGTTGCTATGAGTCAGAACTGACTCAAAGGCACTTGACAACAACAACAACCACTCTGAAGTGGTGCTCGTCTCCTTCCTAGCCTTGCTATAGAAGCTCCATGCCAAATCTGGGGAGAATACCAGTGGCAGAGATTCCAGCATCACAGCAACGCACAAGCCACCACAGTATGACAAGCTGGGTACACTCGTGTTACGAGTCTTTTCCACCAGACTCTAAGTTCTAAAGCAGCAGATATCTTGTCAGCGTTTACAGCTGTGTCTCCAGGACCTAAGAGAGAACCCAGAATACAGTAAATTTCAAAGCATGTACAAACGTGAATAGTTACTCTAAAAAATAGTAAATGTGGTGGTGGTGGTGGTGATGTGCTGTGGAGTTGGTTCCAACTCATAGTGACCTTGCATAAAGTTTCTGAGGCTGTAAATCTTTACAGCAGCAGAAAGCCTCATCTTTCTCCCACAGAAGAACTAGTAGTTTCAAACTGCTGACCTTGAGGTTAGCAGCCCAACTCACAACCACTATGCTAAATACAGAAATGATCAAAAGTGAATGTAGTACACCAGCAATAAAGTGAGCAGGCTGTTTTCAAAAGTTTCCCAGATGGGTCTTGTTCCCTGGTGAATATGCCAAGATGTACTGATCAGAACCAGGCTTTGTTGGCACACAAAGACAAAATCGATCATACAGAAGAGCCATGATCACTAGGCTGGTGTATTAAAGGGAAGGCCGCATCAGTTGCTTACAATGATCAGTAAGTGTCCCAGCATCAAATACTTTAAATGCACATAGCCAGTACCTCCCATCCCATAGGTAAGCACATGGGGAGGTCAAAAACAATCACAAAAGTGTGGTCTCTGAGATGGGTGATCTAATTCATTCAATATTTATTTGCATTCTGCTAAATACTCTGATCACACAGTAGGAATGGTTTTCCCAATAAGACTGAAATATTCACATTCCTGTGGCAAAGACTCTTGGTCAGTGTTTGTAGGAGCAATGCCAGCATCTGTTTCAAAGTCTTTCTTGTTTGTAGGTTTCTGAGGACTTTCCTACCTTTTTATTGCTTATTCTTACTTCATGTATGCTAATATATTTAGTCTCTCACACTCAGGGCTTGGTCTGGGAACCAATATCCTCTTTGAGGATATGCCCCACATTCCTGTCTGATTCGTTGCAAAACTTTAGCTCTCAGAAGGCAATCATATCCCTAGTTCCAAGTCCTCAGTATTGGCAAAGCCAGAAAAATAGTGAAAAATGTGGTCAGCATTCATTCATTCAAAAAACAATTATTAAACACCATTTATGTACCAGATAATGAAATACAACACGAACAGATAGAGAAAGTCCCTCTTTTCAACTTGTTTACTTTCTTGTGGTGAAAAGGACAATCAATAATGTCTTAGTTACCTAGTGCTGCTGTATCAGAAACATCACACGTGGGTGCCTTTAACAAATAGGAGTTTATTTTCTCACCATTCAGGAGGCTAGAAATCCAAATTCAGAGTGTTGGCTCTAAAGGAAGACTTTTTTCTCACTGCTGGCTATGGGGGAAGGTTCTTTTCACCTTCTGTTTCCTGAGTCCTTAGAGATTTCATGTGGAATGGCATCTACTTTCTCCTGTCTCTACTTGCTTGCTTGCTTAATCTGCTCTTTAATATCTCAAAAAAGATTGACGGAAAACACACCCTGTACTAATACTACCTCAGTAACATAAAGTAATTGCATTCCCAAATAGATGTATAACCAGCAGCATATGGGTTAGGATTTACGACATATTTGGGGGAGGAGGGATACAACTCAATCCATAAAAACTAAACAAGATGATCAATTAACAAGTATCGATAGAAGTAATTAATGCTATGATGAAAATCAAAATAAGGTGATGTGAAAATGTCCTCCCTTCTCAACAAAGAAGTCAATGATGTGGAAACAAATGACAAGGAGGCAATTCCTGTATGTACAGATCTAAAGGAAGAACATTCCCACAGCAAATGCAAAAGCCCCAAAGCACAGAATGGTTGTAGGCACGAAGTTTGGAGAACAGCAAGCAGACCATCAAGGAAATAGAGGGAAACACAGCTCAGGAGGGACTAGAGGCACACAGAAACCAGACTCCACAAGAATTGGCATCCTGAGTGCAGTGGGAAACTACTAGAAGGTCTGGAACAAAAGGACATGTGACCTGATTTTTAAACTATCACACTCTAATCTGGCTGCTGTATGGAGAACGTATTACGGAGAATCATCAGCAGCACTACGAGGCTGCAGGGGTTGTGGACCACAATGAGTGATGCTGTCAAGAGGGAATGACAATAAAATGAACATAAATTTTTTTACGAGTGTTCCAAAATAAATTAATTATTTTTTGTAAAAATATCCCTGTAATTGGTTGTAGTAACAACCACAGATTTTGTAAGGCCAACTTAGATGTATCAATACACTAGAAGGCTCAAACCCTTCAATAATTTACTTCTTGAATCTTCTAATGAACTCTGGTTAAAGCTGCCATTGTTCGTCAATTACAATGATGCTTCCAATCACGTGGTTTCATCTGATCATACTACAAGTACATGCTGTTATTTTCCTTGCTGCTGATGTTTTTATGCCTGCTGATTTTCTCAAATTTTCTGGTGTTTTAACTGTAATATTGTGGTAATTCATATTTGTGAACCTGTATCAATGACTTTTTGAGTATGGAAGTAGTAATGAAGGGAAAAGGAGAAAAACAAAAAATGACTTCCTCTCACTAATAATGTTATAACTAAAAATATTGCAATATAGAAAGGCTTTACAAAACAATTTTGCTGTTAGTATCCACACAATCTAATAAATATTATTACATTTGAACAATTTACAACTCTATCACTTATTATTCTTTGTCTAACACTTACCATAAATACTTCTGAGAACTCTGTATCATCTGGTACAGGAGGAGACACGTGTGGGGGTGTTGTTCTTAAGCGATGTAGAGTCAGTTCTGAATCATAGTGGCTCTGAATAGGGTTTCCAAAGAGGAGCTGGTGGTTTTGAACTGCTGACCTTTTGGTTCATAGTCCAGTGCTGATTCACAATGCCACACTAGGGGGGATAGCAAACCAGTGATACCAGATACTAGAAACACCACTGTGGAGGACAGGGAAGGACAAGAGATTATTGTTGTTGTAGCACAGGGGAGAACTGAGGATGGTATCAGCAGGTAGTAGCAGAAAGATGAAGAGAAGTGGGCTGCTTCAGATTTTATTTTGGAGGTAGAGCTGAAAGTTAGTTTAACCTCTTTTAAGTCTGAAGTGTCTATAAATCAAATGCAGATGTCAAGCTGGTCATTAGAGAGGCTGGCCAAGGAAGAAGTTAAAATTAAAACTTGAAGTCATCAACATGTACAAGATTCAAAAAAGTTCACGGACAAATAGGACTGAAATAATGAAATTTTTCCATAAACTTTTTGAAGCCCCCTTGTATGTAGTAATTAAAGTTTTTTAATGGGATGGACTCACCTAAGAAGGAAGTATATGAGAAGAGACACAATCCTGATAACATCAGAAAAGGGAGACTCAACAAAGGATTTCAGGAGATGGGAAAAGTAAAATGGGAGGAAGAGAAACCAAGAAAGTGAGGAACTGTGAAAGGGCGGTGTGACCAACAGTTCCGGATACTCTTGAGAAACTGACAGGCAGGCATCATTGTTATCATTGGTGACTTTGAAAAAAATGGTATGGCTTTAATAGTTAGGGTGGAGCCCAGTCAAAGTGAGTACAAGAGAAAAGTGCATTGAGGAGCTATGGACAATCATTATAGATGAAGTTTTCATGATTTGCTGGGACTGAGAGTAGAGACACTGGAGGAAAACTTTAGTTTTAGAGGTAGTTTAGAGAACATATTTGTGTGCTATGAAGAATGCTCCCATAAACAGGGAGGAATCAATGATAGAGATGACACCCAGAGCACAGAGGAAAGGGTTGACTTTTATTAAGAGCCCAACAAGAGGGAAGGTACAAAGTATGCCTAAAGATGCACACAAGTAGGCAGATTTGACCACACAGAGACAATGAATCCTATATAATTTCTTCAGTCTTCTCTATATGAGGCAGAGTTTCCAATGAGAGAAAAGTAGGTAGAAAAGAAGCTTAGAAGGCTTAAATAGAGAGGGAAAATGTAGTCAAATGAGTCATTTTTAATGTCCATGCTCCCTGTGGTACACAGTCAGTCCACTGACCGTTCACAGACAAATGGATGTGGTAAAAATGGTGACAGTGCAAAGGCTATGCCAGTAACGGGCTCAACTCTTCAGTCAGCCCTCAGAATACTCTCCGATGCTTTGAGGATCCTCACAGAGCCACAGAGCAACTGACTAATTTGCTCACAATCACACAACTAGTAAGGAGAGTCATAATGTGGCAAGATTTGTGGTTCAGATCCACCAGTTGTTCCTCCGAAACCCAATGCAGGGTCGCTATGGAACCGACTCCACGGCACTTAACAGCAACAACCGTCAAGAGAGGATTCAGGGTACAAACCCAAACAGAGGTCTGGGCCACACACCATTGTCCTTAAGATTCTTGACAAGAAAAGGATCCTGAAGAAGTTCTTGTAGAGGGAAATGCCACCAACGAGAGACCTTGGTGCTAGTTTCAGCAGAAAACAATGTGCAGCTCAAATTACTTGTGACCAAACTGAAATGCAGAGGATGTTGTGGAGGTGATTACAGTACCTGCACGTCTTCTGTGAGGCTAGTGGAGATCTGACGAGAAAAGCAGAGAGTGAAAAGCAGCAGCAAAGTGTAGACGTAATGCACAAGCTTCGCTGCTTCTCCATCCTAAACTACCTTCCCCCCAAAATCATTTCATAAGAGAGCATCAAATTAAAAAAAAATGTACTATTCTAACATTTACTTGGTGAGAAGTGGTTATAATTTATTGTTGAGATGGAAATTGGATTTTGACTTCCAAGGGGAAGTCAAAAGACTATATTTTATTCCTTCCCCGTGACTACTTATTTCTCACCTGTTTAGCTCCTTAGCCACCAACGACTAGAGAAGATCTCAGTATATTAGGAACCGAACCATACTGGGCCTTCTCAGAATACAGAACCAATAAATGAGGGCAATGTTAATTGCTATCCTGTGCCCTTTGGAGCCAGCAAGTTTGCTGGTTGGTGTCTGAAGTCAGATAATTCTCCAATACCTTCAGAGAAAGAGGATGAAATGGAAGAGTTTATTTTGTTTCTCCCAGCAGGTCAGTTTTAGAATCACAAAGTATTCTGGGGTCACTTGGAAAATAAAGAAAACAGAATGTATCCGATGGCTGCCCAGACTGGGGAAGCAAATCCCCAAATCACACAGAACTAGGAAGGATTTGGTTTCATTAAAAGCAGCCACTGGCATTTGGCCCTGAAGATGAAAGCAAAAGCCCCTTAAACAGGCTCGAACACGAGCTGAATTTCCGGACAAGTCCCTGGGGCGCCAGGATTGTTTCAAAGGGAGGCATGAACATCCACATCTTCCCAGAGATTTGTAAAGGCAGGGCAGCTCCAAACACATTTATTCCAGCCCCGTGGAATGGAACATAAAATGAGGCACCAACATACAGGTGCTACAGAGACGATTTAATACTCGTAACAACCAGTGTTACTATTCTCATTTTACCATTGAGGAAACTGAGGCCTTGGTGATGTGCAGTGGTCTGCTTAAGTGCACACAGAAAACAACAGCCCCAGGAATTCACGAGAGGTCTTTCTGTACTCTTTCGACCATTTAACAGAAATATTTGTGTTTCCAAGGCAGTGGGTCAGACTCCCACCAGGCCTAACCTCTCATGTCTATATAAACCAGGCCCTTTGGCCTTTTGCTTTGAGTCTATCAAAATTTAATTGTGCTCTAGCCCAGCTCCCAAAGCTCTTTATGAAAAGCTGTGTTCCAGGCTCAATGTCCAGGTGAGAAAGCTCATTTACTAATGTGTGTGTTCATACTGGCCCTCCTCCAGAATAGACAGAAGTTAGCTATCCAGGCTCTGTAAAACTCCACAAGATAACAAAGGGATCAGATATGAAGCCAAGAAAAATGCATACACTGTTGGTTGATGTTTTTATGTCTGGTAGACCACAGATATAGGGTTCTGAGTTTTTTGGCCTGGATCTTAAATAGGAAGGAAAGAAGGAAGGAAGGTGGAGGGAGACAGGGAGGAAAGAATAAAAGGAAAAGGAACAAAAAAGGAAAAGAGAGGGAAGAAGGATGGAAGGGAGAAAGAAAGAAGGAAGAGAGAGAGAGAGAGAAGAAATGGAGGGAGAAGAGAAGAAATGGCTAGACTCACTATGTCCACAAAAATTAAAAAAGAAAACAAAATAAAAATATCATATGAAAATAGTACTATGTCCAATATTCTTATTATAATAAAGACACACTACATGATCCATGTTTAAAATCAGCTCTTATCTACAGAACATGGCAGTAAACAGACTTGTGTAGGCAGTTTGTACAGGCTGTCTGCTAAAGTATAATGCTCAGCCCTCTAGCAGGAGAGTGGTCAGGTCTCTCCATTTCAAAACCTTCAGACTATACTCCAGGTCAAGGGGCACTTTATATCTGCTCTTTCTCGCATTAAGTCCTAGTGTGGCCCTGTAGGATAAAGCACTAGACTGCAAGGTCAGTTTGAACCAAAGTGTTGGCAGTTCAAACTCACCAGTCATTCTTCAGAAACCCTATACAGGGTTGCTCTAAGTCAGATCCAACTCAATGACACTTAACAACAATAACAATTTGCTCACATGGAAAGCCACAAAAAAAAAAAAAAACAGGCATGGATCTCTGCAGACCTTACTCCTGGAGGAGCCCTCCAGAAGTTAGATGTCAACCCAAATGGATCATGCCACAGGTGATTTTAGGAGTCTTTCTAAAGAACCAGAGTCACAACTAAGGTAGTTAAAACATTGTCCTTCCCTTCAGGAGTAGCTCTGGATCTGGAAGAGCCCGCTTGCTATAGATTGAACTGTCCCTCCAAATACATATTGGTATCCTAATATCATAATTTGTAAATAAGGATTTCTTTGTTATGTCAGTGAGATTATATCAATGAACAGTGTGTCTTAAACCTAATCACTTTTGAGATCTAAAAAGAGCAGATTAGGAGCAGACACTGCTTCTGCATGCCACTGAGTTCATTCCGATTCATAGCAACCCTGTATAAGGTTTCCAAAACTATAAATCTTTACAGACCAGAAAGCCTCATCTTTCTCCAGTGGAGTCACTGGTGGATTCAAACTGTTGACCTTATGGTCAGCAGCTCAACGTGCAACCCATTATGCTACCAGGGCTCCTCTAGAAAGCACAAAAAAAGGAGAAATGATGCCAAGGAACTGAAGAACACTGAGAAGAACTCTAGAGAAGTGCGTCATGGATCGTTACCAGAGTTGACAGATCATTTTCCTGTAGAGCAGGTGCCCTGAATTCAGACATCTAGCTTCCTAAACTGTGAGAAAATAAACTTCTATTTGTTACAGTCATCCACTTGTGGCATTTCTATTACAGCAACCAAAAACCATCATTGCTGTCAAGACAATTCCAACTCACAGAGGCCCTATGGGTCAGAGAGGAGCACCCCTATAGTGTCTTTATGGAAGCAGACTGCCACATCTTTCTTCCAGTGGGTTCAAGCTGCTGACCTTCACAGTGAGCAGCTGAGCGCTTGACTACTGTGCCACTAGGGGTCCTTCGTGACAGCAGCTCTAGCTAACTAACATGCTGCATTAATGAGTTTATCTAAACCAATTCTAACTGCCCACCAAGGTCTTTCCACTGGTTTAAGGGCTCTAGAAATTCTTTTTTTTTTTTTTTCTTTCCAGCATTCTCTCGTTTGCAAAAGCTCCTCACCCCCAAATAGCAATCTAATTTGTTAGAAAACACCCAGCCTGAGTGTGCCGACCTAGCTCAAATCTGCACTCGAATTCCATTTTCTGTCCTGAAGTCACAATAAACCCTACCAGGAACAGCTAGAGAACAAAGAGACACACTCCCTTGCCCTCCTGTCATCTCAGCCTTGATCTCCTCCCCATGGAGCAGGAAAAGGTCAGGACAGTGCAGGCCTGTGGAGCACCGAGAACGAGGCATGCAGGGATCCATGCACATTCCCTTGAGGTTTTCCTCATGACCAAGAGCAGGCATGAGATGTCCTCTGCTCTTGGCACCCACTGTCTGACAAGGCTTTATAGAACCCTATCTTGGTTTGACTCTCCTACATGGTGAGGACTTCAAGAAGTGATTCCAAGTACCTTTTCTGTCCGACGTTCCTGAATGTCTCCCTGAGAGGTGAAGCTCTTGAGATTTAGTTGTCATGCTGATATGAGTATGTCTGAATTTGCACAAGGCATGTGGATATCAGGATGTACCTGTCACAAGTGTCAACCTCTGTCTGACAGGTACATATCTGAAGAGTGGTCACAACTTGCTGCTTCTCGTTGCAAATATCTGCTTTATGACCTTTCACCTGAAGATGGGCAGAAGTGAGCCTTTACATGTTAATGTGTCCCTTCGGATTCTGTGAGTTTTCTTCCAGCTTTATGTCTGTATGGTGGGAATTCATAAGAGACAGTAACTGAAGGGGAGAGTTTACTAAGACCATATGAAGCATACTGGGAAATGCACTGACTTTTTCTGACTACTAGAATACCAGGAGTCCTAGTGTGGTGTTATAGGATCAGCACTGGACTGCTAAGCACAAGGTTGGCAGTTCAAACCCTCTAACTGCTCCTTGGAATGATATGGGATGATATGAGTCAGAACTGACTCAACAGCACTGAACTACAGCAGCAGGATACTAGGGGAAAGTTACTAAATTTTTATTATATATTAACCTGTCAGTCCTTTATACATTAAGAATATGTGAATCAATGCAACTTTACCTTCTAATTCACTTTGTTATTTATTTAAGTACCCTGACTTACCTGACAAGGATTAGAGATAGCATTTACATTTTATATAGCACAGGCATTTATTCTACTGTGTAAAGTTTTCATACTGCACATTAGACATAGTCAACTGATTACATCTTAAAGGGAGCAACTTTTCATAAACCATACCATCAGTGATAACAACACAGCTGCCACTGGGAACTAGTACTGCTCAAGATGAAACAAATACACACACAAACAAAACCTGTTGCTTTGTTTGATTGGCTGACTATTCAAATGGTATCATGTTCCTTTATTTATTGGTGATGTCTAGAAATGTATTCTAGCCTTATGATGGGCTGTTTATTTGTATTTATTATATTATCTTCTGCATTTATCAAAACACAATATATTTACAGCCATTGACATTTTTATTCTTGAAATTCCTGATAGATTAATTTGTAATTATATATTTTTTAAATTGTACATCTAATTGAAACCATAAATCTGCATCTTCACACACACCTCTTATTATCCTGTGTTTATTATTGATTTTATTGTTGTTAAGTGCCATCGAGTCAGTTCTGACCCACAGTGACTCTGTCTAGGATTTCCGTGGAGCAGCTGGTGAGCTTGAAACACCTACCTCACAATTCAAACAGACTTTGCAGTTGAGCCATGCACATTAACCCACAACGCCACACCAGCAGTCCTGGGATTAATAATTCAAGGTAAGTTTACAACGGTGACATTCAACCAGTTTACACATACTAGTTATTTATGACATTTCTAATTATTGGAGGCTGTTGGATATTTTCGATATTCTCCTTGACCACTAATATTGCTCTAATACAAGTCTTCATTTAAGGTGGCTTGAATTGATAGGACTTGGAAGTGATAGTTCATCAGTTCTGGCTGTAATTAACTCATCTAAATATAACTAAAATATCCTCTGAGTACAAGTAAAGCTGGATAAAAGTCAAAACACATGATTTAAGAAATTAAGAATTCATAAGGAAGAGACATACTGAAGTAAGCCAGAAGTTCTACCCTGTTTTTCCCTTTAAGGAATTTGCCAATTTATAAACAGGTAGAGCCAAAAGTCTAAGTTACACAGAAAACAGTTCCTAAGAGGCTGAAAATTAAAGCTTTCAACAATTTCATGGTGTTGAGAAAAATTTTATAATGTAGTTTAGAACTTAAAAAGTGTAAAGATCTCTGGTAATTCAAGTTCTCCGTTGGATTCCTAAAGGAAATAAAGAGCAAACTAGAAATATAAGAATTCTTTCAGTGATTGAAACTCAAATTCAGACTCAAATAAGTTAAACTTCTGATTGGAACAAGATGATCTACCCTTAATATCTGCCCACCATAAATTAAATAAATCTTCTCAAGAGAAAGATCATGCCATCCATAACCTATATCATTTTCACATACAAATGCCAAGCATTCAATAAAAAAATCATCAGGCATGTTACAAAGTAGGAACAAGAAAGAAATAACAGATAAGACAAAAGAAACAGACCTACAGATAATACAGTTATTAAAATGATCAAGCATATACTTTCAAATCACTATAATAATTATAATTAATATGCATATATATGTATATTAAGTGCCATTGAAACAACTGACTCATAGCAATCCTGTATATGGTTACCAAGGTGCACCTGGTAGATATGAACTGCCAACCTTCTGGTTCTCAATCCAGTGCTGATCCTACAGCGCCACAGCAGAAATCCACTTACTATGTGAGGGTGCTTCAAAAAAGTTTGTGGGAAAATAAAATTAACAGATAATGGAACTTTTCCACAAATATTTTGAAGATCCTTCATATTCAATAAAAAGGGTGACAAGCTGAAAAATTTTACTGGAAAACTGGAATATTTTTTAATAAATGAAATTTATGCAACTGAAAAATAAAACAACTAAAATTAAGAACTCTACAGATGAGCTTAAGAGCATCTTGAACATATCTAAATATGTAACAACTGAACTGCAAAACAGGCCAATCGTTTCAAAGGTGCTTCCAAAAGTTTGTGGAAAAAAATTACATTATCTTTTCATTCATATTTCCAAGAACGTTTTGAAGCCCTTTCTATATATAAATAAGCATCATGGGATTAAAGGACAAAAACTGAAGAAAATAGTACTAGAGATAGGAAGAGGTCAAATATTTGTAGAATTGGGGTTCCAGAGAGGATAGAAAAAAATATACATAAACAATATTTGAAGAGAAAACACCTGAGAATTTTCAAAAATTGACCAGAGATATTCAAGCTCAGTTTAAAGAAGCACTGTGAACTGAAAATGAGAGAAACATAAATAAAGTTGCATTTAATCATATCATAGTCAAGTTGTAGACAACAAAGGACAAAGAAATATCAGTAAGACTAAAGCATGATAGGTCAACCAAAATTATGGAACTAAATTACAATGAAATCAATAAGGAAAAAATATTTAAACAAAATCATTAATTATGTCAACTTAACTATGTTGTTGTTACGTGCCGTGGAGTCAGTTCCAACTCACAGAGACCCTGTACAGTGTTTCCGAGGCTGTAAATCTTTATGAGAGCAGAAAGCCTCATCTTTCTCCCGCAGAACAGCTGGTATTTTCGAACTGCTGTCCCTGAGGGTCATAGCCTGATTCGTAACCACTACGCTATCAGAGCTCCTTTCAACGTAACTATACTACATATAAAACTGTACTTGATAACTTTAAAATGTACATTTATTTTAAGTGTATGTGGAACATTTACTAAAATTAATAATGAGTCATAAATCAAGCATCAAGAAATTTCAAATTTTTGAAAATACATAATGTATGCTTTCTGGCCAAAATGAAATTAAGTAGAAAATAAAAATATAATATTTTTAGAAAATCCCAAAAGCTTTTCAATTAAGCAATAAACTTCTAATTAACCAATGGGTCAAGAAAGCAATCACAATGATAAGAACTATAGCACACATCAAAATCTATGGGATACGGTTACCGTCATTTTTAGACATCAATATGCAGCCTTACTTGCAAGTATTTAAAAAGAATAAAGACTGAAAAACAATGATATACGTTATTTATCACAGAAGTTAAAATAGAACAGTTAGCTAATTTCAATGAGTAGAAAAAATAAAGTAAAGATACATGAGAACTGATAAGGTAGAAAACAAAGTAATAAAAATCCATACCAAATGTACACAAAAATTTAGATATTAAAAAATACTAATGAAATTGAAAAACTCTAACAAGAGAGAAGAAAAGAGAGGGAGAAGAGAAGGCACAAATGATCAATACCAGACAAATAGTACCTGGCTTACAATAGGGTTCTGTTCCAACAAGTTGGGTCTGATATTAGCCAAATATTTCTATTTTTTCACTTAAGTTTTTGTTATTATTGCCTTTTATTATCATCTCTCATAGTTCAGACACGTTATCAAAAGGGACGAGTGCCTAGAGAAGGACATCGTGCTTAGGAAAGTGGAAGGTCAGCAAACAAGAGGAAGACTCTTAATAAGATGGATTGGCACATGGCAGCAACAATGGGTTCAAGCATAACAACAGTTGTGAGGACGGCACAGGACGAGGAAGTGTTTTGTCCTATTGCGTAGAGGATTGCTATGAGCCAGAACCAACACGATGACATCTAAAAACAACAACAAATTACCAGGATCTTTATAACTCTGAACTTTACTTTTCTTTTGCAGTTGGAAACATTACACATAAACTTACAGATAATTTATTTTAACACTCTATATTAGTATATATAAGATTCTCTAGACAAATTATTGAATGATGCAGAAAGCATCAAAAGAAGATGAAGGGAATACACAGAGTCACTGTACCAAAAGGAAATGGTTGATGTTCAACTATTTCAAGAGATAATGATACTGAAGGAAGAAGTCCAAGGTACACTGAAGGCATTGGCAAAAGACAAGTCTCCAAGAACTGATGGAATAAAAATTGAAATCTTTCAAAAGAGTGAGGTGGCACAGGAGGCACTCACTCATCTCTGCCAAGAAATTTGGAAGACAACTATCAGGCTAACTGAATGGAAGAGATTCATATTTGTGCCCATTCCAAAGAGAGGTGACCCAATGGAATGTGGAAATCATCAGACAATAACTTTGATATCCCATGCAAGTAAAATTTTACTAACGGTAACCCAGAAATGGCTGCAAGCATACATTGACAGAGAACTTCCAGAGGTTCAAGCCAGATTCAGAAAAGGACGTGGAACAAGGGATATCACTTGATATCCAATGGATCTTGCCTAAAAGCAGAGAACCCCAGAAAGATGTTTACCTGCGCTTTATTGACTACGCAAAGGCTTTTGATTGTGTGAATCATGACAAGTTATGAACAACATTGCGAAGTATGAGTATTCCAGAACACTTAATTGTGCTTACGAGGAATCTGGACATGGACCAAGAGGCAGTTGTTTGAACACAACATGGGAACACTGAATGGTTTAAAATTTAAAAAGGTGTGTGACAAAGTTGTATTCTTTTACTATACTTATTCAACCTGTATGCTGAGCAAGTAATCCGAGAAGCTGGGTTATATGAAGAAAAAACATGGCATCAAGATTGGAGGAAGACTCATTAACAACCTGCAATATGCAGATGATATAACCTTGCTTGCTGAAAGTGAAGAGGACTTAAAATACTTACTGATGAAAATCAAAGACCACAGACTTCAGTATGGATTGCATATCAATGTAAAGAAAACAAAAATCCTCACCACTGGACCAATGACAACATTCTTATCAACAGAGAAAAGATTGAAGTTGTCAAAGACTTCATTCTTCTTGTATCAACCATCAACACTCATGGAAGCAGCAGTCAAGAATTCAAATGACATATTACATTAGGCAAATCTGCTGCACAAGACCTTTTTAAAGAGTTGAAGAGCAAAGATGTCAGCTTGAGGACTAAGGTATGTCTGACCCAAGCCATGAAGTTTTCAATAATGCATGCGAAAGCTGGACAGTGAATAAGGAAGACCATAAAAGAATTGATGCTCTTGAGTTCTCATGTTAGAGGAGAATATTGAAAGTGCCATGGGCTTCCAAAAGAACAAACAGATCTGTGTTAGAAGAAGTGCAGTCAGAGTGCTCCTTGGAGGCCAGAATAACCAAACTGTGTCTCTCATACTTCAGACATATTGTCAGGAGGGAAGAGTCACTGGAGAAGTATATCATATTTGTAAGGTGAAGGGTCAGGGAAAAAGAGGAAGACCCGCAAGATGGATTGGGAAAGTGGCAACATCAATGGGCTCAAGTGTAGCAACAATTGTGAGGTTGGCCCAGGCCCAGGCAGTGTTTCATTCTATTGTGCATAGGGTCTCTATGAGTCAGTACTGACTCGATGGCACCTAACAACAACAAACTAATGAAAATTTTCTCGAACATCATGAAAGATGAGAAGATAAGTATTCACGTACCTGAACAAACCCCAAACAGGATATCCCAGAAGAAAATCACCAAGACATATCATAATTAACAATCTCTGAAACCAAAGACAAGAAAAGAATCCTGAAAGCAGCTCAGGAAAAATGAAATGTTACCTAAAAGGAGAACCAACATGATTAAGCTCTGATATCTCAACAGAAACAATGCAGGCAAGAAGACCATGGAAATATATATACAAAACTTTGAAAGAAAGAAAAAAACATGCTAACTGAGAATCATATATTCAGCAAAACAGACCCTCAAATACATTAGCAAATTAGAACATTTCCAGAGGAAAAGAAATCAAAGGAATTTGTAATAACCAGGCCAACTTTACAAAAAATACTAAAGGGAGTCCTTTGAACTGAGAACAAACAACAGCAGACAACAACCTGATATTGACAAATACAGCAACAACACCCAGAATTCAACCCAGATATAGAAGTATACAAAGGAAAACAAAATTTACAAGACTGAAAATAGAGAACCACAGATATCAATTTATAATGAAAGCAACTACAAACTGAAAAAACAGGTGTAGTTACAGAATTTCAAATGGCAAGAAGGTCAAGCAGAAATTAATGAATTATAGTGTAACCTGAAACAAAATAAATATACCTTGACTTCAAGTCAAGAAAAGGGAAAACCATGAAGACATGGTAAACATTAAAACAATAGCAATTAATAAACTGACAAGAAAATGCACAAACAAAATGAACTCAGCACAGAAAATTATGTGGAACAAAAAAATTAGCAGTACCACACACAAAAAACACACACACACACACAAAAAAAAAAAAAAACCCAGCAAAATGATTGCAATAAATTCATACCTATAGATAATTACACTGAATGTTAATGGAATAGATACACCAAACAAGAGACAGAGAGTAGCAGGATGGATAAGAAAATAGCATGCTTCAATTGCTGCCTATAAGAAATATGCCATACACATAGACAAAAATTGATTAAAAATCAAAGGATAATATGCCATACACATAGACAAAAATTGATTAAAAATCAAAGGATGGAAAAATATATATATCAAATTAAAGGCAGTCAAAAAAGGACAGAAGTGGCAATATTAACTTTGGACAAAACAGACTTTATGAAGAAAACCTACATAAGAAACAATGAAGGACATTATGTCATGATTAAAGGGTCAACTGAACAAGAGGACATAACCACAATAAATGTCTATGCTCCCAATGAAGGAGCCTCAAAAGACATAAGTCAAGCTCTGATACAACTGAGAAAGAAATAGACAACTCTATAATAAAAGTAAGATATTTTAATATACCACTTTTGATAAAAGAGCAATTAGAAGCAACTTATTGCATAACACTATATAAACATAACACTATTACCAAAGACACAGAAGAACCAAATAACACAATCAACCATATTGACCTCTTAAATTTATATGGAGCACTCAAACCAACAACAGCACAATACACATTCTTTTCCAAGGCACATGGAACATTCATCAGAATAGACCATATGTTAGGCCACAAAGAAAGTTTCAATAAATTTAAAAGCATTGAAATACTACAAAGCATCTTTTCCGATTATACTGCTATAAGTTTAGAAGTCAACACTAGGAAGGTCAGGGGGGAAATTAAATTCATGGAGATTGAGTACTGGGTAATAGAAATTGAGTTACTGGGTAATAGAACAAATAAAAAATAAAATAAAAAATTTTCATGAATCAAGAGAGAATGAAAATAAAACATACCAAAGCCTTTGGGACACATCAAAAGCTGTGCTTAGAGGATAATTTATAGCAATAAACATACACATCCAAAAATGAAGAAAGAACCAAAATCAGCACATCTCCAACAATTAGAAAATAAGCAGCAAAGTAAGCCTATAGTCATCACAAGGAAAGAAATAATAAAAATCATAGCAGAAACAAATGAATTATAAACCAGAAAAACAATAGAATGAATCAACAAGAAGATATTTTTTTGAAAGGATTAATGAAATTCAAAAATCATTCGCAAATCTAACAAAAGAAAAGAAGGAGAAAATGCAAATAGCATGCATAAGAACCAATGGAAACAAAAGTTGTAATGACAGATTACTATAAATAATTATTGTCCAACAAATTTTAAAATCTAAAACAAATGGATAAATTTTCAGAAAAACACAACCTACATAAACTCACACAGAAGGAAGTAGAAAACTTGAACAGACCTATAAAAAAAGAAGAAACTGATCAGATCATTAAAAAAACTCCAAACAAACTAAAAGTCCAGGCCTAGATGGCTTTACTGGTGAATTCTATCAAACACTCAGAGAAGAGCTGACATCAATTTTACTCAAACTATTTGAGAACATAGAAAAGGATGTAAAACTCCCAAATAAACTTTATGAAGTGAGCATAACACTATGATCAAAACCAGGTAAAGACATCACTAAAAAAGAATATTATAGGCCAATATCCCTCATGAATATAGACGCAAAAATTCTCAACAAGGGGACTTCCGGTTTGGCAGCAGCAGAGTAGAATCAGGTAGGACAGGCTCCATGGGGGAGGGGCTGGAAACCCAGAGACTCTGCTCTCTTAGAACAGCACCAGGGCTCTGGATCTAGCATAAGGGTCAGGGCATCAGTCTCCCACAACCACCAATGGAAAAATCATGGTATAAAGGAAAATATTGTGATTTAGAAATAGGTCAACACACGGGACTCCCTCTGCAACCATCTGTCTGGTGGTCAGAGGGCGGGCCTATAGCCTGACTGGCACAGGGAACCTGTGCTAAAAGCAGCACAGTGACATTTGCAAAAGGAGGTGTGGGGGGATTCTACACATTTTTTTCCTCCTCTTCCCTGTCTCACCTTCTTTGCCCAGCACTGACACTTTCAGGCGGGTGGGTTGTTGTTGTTTAGTGCTGCCGAGCTCCATTGGTCCAAGGGAAATTTTTTGGCTGCTGCTTTTGACTTCTGCCTGTGGGTCCCAGCCCTAAAGTTAATTTGTGCAGGACCCTTTACTCCTGCCTATCTAGCAAGAAATAAAGCAGGTTTGGCCTTACAGATAAACCATATGAACAATCTGTGAAACCCTAACATAAAAGATGAAAGTATTTCAAGAATTACATTGTGCACAGGCTGATACCTAACTGACCTTCAGAGACAAAAATGGTTAACAATCTTTCTCCCATTAACTTCTCAATATCTATATGTGCACCTCTACAGTGGTGACTAGAGGAGGGATCTGAGTGAGTGGACACCCCAACCCACTACTAGAGGCTTCTACTGTGCACACACACAGCCTGTGTAGCAAGGTGACTGGCCAGTTGCCTATAGTTTTAATTTGTTTCAAAGTGGTGGTTTTTGTTTCGGCTGTTATATTGCTTCTGCTTTGGGGCCTTTTGATTACACATTTTTCCTGGAGGTGGGAGCTTTTCCTCCATACTTTAGCCAAGAAGAGTCAGGCCATATAGCCAAGCTACAAGCATACCCCATAATATTCCACCATTGAGACAAGAGCCAATAACAGTTGCTAAGCATTACATGGAAAAAGGAAAGCCTATCTCCTGATGATATCCACCAGGAGACACCCAGTAAGCTTAATAACACAGCAACAAACATCTATTTAAGCATTAAAAATCCACATAAATACTAGAAATGACTAACAAAAAACAACCAAAGCTATCAAAACATGTCCAAAAACAGAAAAGAGACAAATGAGCTGGAGACAGACAAAGGCTTTCTAGAAGAGGAAGAGCAGGATTTGGATTTGCCTGAGAAGGAATTCAGAAGAATGATATGGAAACAATTTCAAATGCTCTGAAATGGGGTGGAGGAAAACAAGGAAGAAGTCAGAAAAGTACTACAAGAGCAATCAGACAAGATCGATACAGCATTGGAAACAATTCAAAACCTGCAAAAAGAGGTCCAGATGATTAATAATAAAATACCAAAAATGGACAATACACTGAAAGGGGAAAATAGCAGAATTGAAGAGATGGAAGCTAGAACCAGTGAGTTGGAAGACAAATCTGTCAATACTGCTAAGATAGAAGAGCAAGCAGAAAAAAAGATTTTAAAAACCTGAAGAGAGTCTAGGATTCATGCTGGATAATATGAAGAGGAACAGCGTAAGAATTATTAGCATTCCAGAACAGGAAGAATCAGAGAAGTCCACAGAAGAGATAGTGGAAGAGGTTCTGGAAGAAAATTTCCCTAACATCTTGAAAGAGGAGAAGATAAATTTTCTAAAAGCCAAACGTACCCCAGGAAGGATATACCCCCAAAAGAAAGACACTATCTCATGATCAAAGCATCAATTGAGCAAGACTACAAAACCATAATAAATATCTATGCTCCCAATGAAAGAGCATCAATATATACGAAGCAAACTTACTAGAATTGAAGAAAGAAATAGATAAATCTACAATTATAGTGGGAGATTTTTATACACCACTTTTGAAAAGGGACAGAACAACCAGAAAGAAACTCAACAAAGTTACAGAGGAACTAAACAACAAAATCAACCAACTTGACCTCATAGATGTGTAGACAGCATTCAACCCAACAACAGCACAGTATACATTCTTCTCCATTGCATATGGAACATTCTGCAGAATCGACCATGTGTTAGGTCACAAAGACAGCCTCCATAAATTTACAAACATCAAAATAGTACAAAGCATCTTTTCAGACCACAATGCTATACAACTGTTGTTGTTGTCAGGTGCCATCGAGTCGGAACCGACTCATAGCGACTCCATGCACAGCAGAACGAAACAATGTTCGATCCTGGGCCAACCTCACCACCGCTGCCACCCCCGAGTCCATCAATGATGCCACCTGGCCGATCCATCTCGTTGGAGGTCTTCCTCTTTTTCTCTGACCCTCCACCCTACCCAGCATGACATCCTTCTCCAACGATTGTTTCCTCCGGACTACATGTCCAAAGTAGGAGAGACAAAGCTTAGCCATCCTGGCCTCCAAGGAGCACTCTGGCTGCACTTCTTCCAAAACAGATCTATTGGTTCTTTTGGCAGTCCATGGCACCCTCAGTATTCTCCTCCAACCACAACTCAAAGGCATCAATTCTTCTACGATCCTCTTTATTCACTGTCCAGCTTTCGCATCCATATGAGGCTATTGAAAACACACTAGAAATCAACAATATGAAGACCAAGGAAATAAAGTCAAATACATGGAAACTGTATAACACCCTGCTTAAAAGTGACTGGGTAAAAGAAGAAATTAAACGTGAATTCACAAAGTTCCTAGAAACAAATGAGAATGAAAACACAACATACCAAGAGAATAAAAAGAGAGCCCATTGAGTAGGAAAAAATTTTTTTGCAATGGCATAACCAATAAGGGACTAATCTCTAAAATTTATGGGAAACCACAATACTTTTACAAGAAAAAGACAAACAACACCAAATTTAAAAATAGGCAGAGGACAGAAAAGACACTTCATTAAGAAAGACATTCAGGCCACCAACAAATATATGAAGAAATGTTCACAGTCATTATCCATAGAGAAATGCAAATCAAAACAACAATGAGATGCCATCTTCCTCAGCATTAATTATTGTTGTTGTTATTAAGTGCCTCAAATCAATTCTGACTCAGCAACCCTGTATAGGATTCCCGAGAAGCAGCTGGTGATTTGAAAAAAAAAGAAAAAGAAAACAAAAAATACTGGTGAGGGTGTGGAAAGAGTGAGACAGTCCTACATTACTGGTGGGACTGTAAAATATTTTAACCAATGTAGAAAATGGTATGGCACTTCCTCAGAAAGTTGGAAATTGAAACACCATATGACCTAGGAATCCCTCTACTTGATCTATATCCACACAAAATAAGAGCCAAGACATGAGTAGATACATGCACACCAATATTCATCACAACATTATTCACAATAGCAAAAAGATGGAAATGGTCTAAATGCCCATTAATGGAAGAATGAATAAACAAACTTTGGTACATACACACAATAGAATATTATGCCATGATGAAGAATAATGATGAATTTGTGAAACACTTTATAACATGCATGAACCTGGAGGATATAATAATGAGTGAAGCTGTTGTTCTTGTTGTTGTGTGCGGTTGAATCAGTTCTCACTCATAACGACCCTGAATAGTATTTCTGAGGAGCAGCTGGTGAGCTTGAATCTCTGACCTAGATGTTCAAATCAACCTTGCAGTCTAGTGCATTATCCCGCAGTATTACTCTAGGACTCCAATTTGGGTGATGGTGAAGCAATATAAATTAAAAGGGAGGTTGGTAGAAGAATGATGAACACAGGTAAAGACACAAGAAGGCATACAAGGGAAAATGGGAAAGAGGTAAGTAGTGTTTATATACACAACCATGGAACAACAGAGTTCTGGGGATAGATACATGGACAGATACACAGGCATAATGGATATGGGAGAAAGAACGGGAGATTACCCACAAATATGTAAGGGTTTGAAAGAGAATATTTGTATATTTACTTTTGCTGCAAATACAACTATGAATGTGATTGAGTATACAGTGGGCAAAATGAAGAAAACTTCTCAGATATTATCAGCATCTTAAGACAACAGGATGCTGGGCCTGGGGTCTCAAGACTATAGTCTCAGGGGACACCAGGGTTAATTGGCATAACAGAGTCTGCAAATACAATGTTCTATATCCTACTTGGGTATTAGCATCTGGGATCTTAAAAACTCATGAGCAGCCATCTAAAGTACAACCACTGGTCTCTCTGTGTGGAAGAAAGACGAGTGATGAGTATTAAAGATGCTTAGAATTAATTAGTTCAATGGGCTAGTGGAACATGTGAACATCAGTCTCCACGACTCTGAAACTAGAAGAATTATATGGTTCCTGGCTACCACTGTAAACTTCTCTGAAAGAAGTCACATAATAAGGAGGTTCCAGAGAAAGTGAGAGAAAATGTGAAACAAAACTCAAGATTATAAAAACAAAACAAACAAACAAAAAATAATGACCAGACATACTGGTCAGAAAAAGACTGGAGTAACCTGAAATACTATGACCCTTGATCCCTTTGCATATCTAACATGGAATTCACCCTCATGGCCCAGTTTTTAGCAAACCAGTAGCTAGGAATAGAGAGGGCACAACAACACTTGTAAGGTATTCTCCCCATAGAATGGTCAATCATTCAATATTAAAAGGGCAACATTTATCTAAGGACAAAATTGAGGAAGGATGGGAAGGAGGGTGGAATTAAAATAGGAAGCACAGGGAAAAAGCGGGGAATACAATCATTGAGATGAAACAAAGTGTATGATTTGTTGAATGCAAAACTTATCATCTTATCTATAACCCTTCACTCAATTCATAATAAAAAATTAAAGAAAAAAAATCTATTTTGAAGTAAAATGTTGTCTGTGACAGGACAATATCCATACACTTACAAGAAAAAACAGTTAATACTACAATTATTATTCAAATGTATGCACCAACCATGAAATGATGATGAAATTGAAGGATTCTATATCAACTTCTTCATTCTGAAATAGATCAAATGAGCAATCAAGATTTATTGATAATTATTGGTAATTGGGATATGAAGATTGAAAACAAAGAGGAAGGATCAATAGTTGAAAAATATGACCCTGGCTATAGAAATTATAGTGGAGATTGCATGATAGAATTTTGAAAGACCAGTGACTATTCACTGCAAATACATTTTTCAAACAACTTAAAAGGTGACTATATATATGGACATCACCTGTTGGAATAAACAGGAATAAAACTGATTACATCTATGTGAAAAGATGGTGTAAAAGCTCAATATCATTAGTTAAAACAAGGCCAGGGACAGACTGTGGAACAGAACATCTATTACTCATATGCAAGTTCAGGCTGAAGCTAAAGAAAATGGAAACAATTCCACAATTTACAGAGCAGTTCAGAATATATTTGATGCATAACATACTAATGACTAAAAAAACAGAAGAACTGTGGGATGACATCAAGAATGTCAAAGAGGAAGAAAGCAAAAGTTATTAACTAGACAGGGAAAAAAAGAAAAGACAAAAATGGATGTCAGAAGAGACTCTGAAACTTGCTCTCCAGTACAGAGATGCTAAAATGAATGAAAGAAATGAGGAAGTAAAAGAGTTGAACAAACACTGTGAAAGGGCAGCTCAAGAAAACAGTGAATATTATAATAAAATGCGCAAAGACCTAGCATTAAAAAAACAAAAAGGAAGAACACACTCAGGATTTCTCAACCTGAAACAAACGAAGAAAAAATTTGAGCCTCAACTTGAAATATTGAAGGATTCTACCAGCAAAACAAGGAGTCCTGGTGTGGCACTGTGGGTTAATGTACCAGACTGCAAAGCCATTTGAACTTCAAGGTCAGTTGTTCAAGCTCACAAGCTGCTTCTTGGCAACACTATATAGGGTCACTATGGGTCGGAAGTGACTCAACGGCACTTCACAATAACACAACTACATGCGCAAAACACTGAATGATATAGAAAGCATCCCCCCCCCGCAAAAAAAAGTAGAAGAAATATGCAGAGTAACTATATCAAAAAGAAACAGGTGACGTTCAAACATTTCAAGAGCTAGGATATGATCAAGAACCAATGGTATTGAAAGAAGTCCAAGCTGCACTGAAGATATTGGTGATAAGCAAGGCACCAAGAAGTGATGAAATACAAATAAAAATCTTTCAACTAACTGATGAAGCACAGGAAGTGCTCACTCATCTATGCCAAAAAATTTTGGAAGACAGCTACTACCTGGCCACCTGATTGGGAAGAGTGTGCCCAATCCAAAGAGAGGTGACTTAATGGAATGCAGACATCATAGAACAATATCATTAATATCACATGCAAGTGAAAATTCTCTGTAGATAACTTGTTAAAACAGCTACAACAGTACATAGACAAGGAAAG
>NW_006408632.1:9503225-9508962 GCF_000296735.1 Chrysochloris asiatica
AATCATTTTATTATTAACTGGTCTTCCTTGAAGAGATATGAATATTACCCTATCATAGACAACATCACACTTCAAAACAGATCTTGAAAATAGATTTTTGATGGTGAATGCAATGCTATTCCTCTTCAGTTTGCTGTTCTGAGCACAGTAAACAATGACTGTTCAATTCAAAATGGTCAATATCAGTCCATTTCAGCTCAGTATGCATAGTATATTGATCTGTATGTGTTCCATTTTGTTTTTCACAACTTTAAATTTTCCTAAACTCATACTTCATATATTCCACATTCTGATTATTACTGGATATTTACAGTTATATATTTTTTCATTTTGAGTTGTGCCCCAGCTGCAAATAAAGGTCCAGAAAGTTTTGCTCCATTCACATCAGTAAGGTCTACTCTATTTTGAGGAGGTAGCTCTTCCCCAGTCATATTCTGAGTTCCTTCCAACCTGAGGGGCTTATCTTTCAGCACTGTCTGTGACAATATTCCACTGATATTCAATATAAGGTTGTCAGTTGCTAACCAGTCAGAAGCGATGTGCCTCTCCTTCTTAGTCTGTCTTAGTCTGGAAGCTCCATTAAATCCTGTCCCTCAGGATGATCCTGCTGGTTTTTAAAATGCTAATGGAAAAACTTCCAGCATCACATCAAATACCTAAGCTATCACAGTACAATAAACAGACATATGTCAGATAAATCATGGCTAAAACCAGAAAGCTCCAGAAAAAAAGTTTGCTTGTGCTTGATTGACTATGCAAATGTCATCAACTATGTGAATCATAACAAACTGTGTATAACATTGCAAACAATAGGTGTTCCAGAACACTTAAAGAGGAACATGTACATATACCAAAAAGCAGATGTTCAAACAAAACAAGGGGACACTGAATGATTTAAAATCAAGAAAGGTGTGCACCAGGGTTGTAGCCTTTCACTATACTTATTCAATATGTATGTTGTTATTGTTGTTGTTGTTGTTAAGTACTGTGGAGTCGGTTCCAACTCATAGTCACCCTGCACAGGGTTTCCGAGGCTGTAAATCTTTACGGGAGCAGAATGCCTCATCTTTCTTCCACAGAACCACTGGTAGTTTCAAACTGCTGACCTTGAGGTTGGCAGCCCAACTCACAACCACTATGCCACCAGTGCCCCCTTATTCAAAATGTATACTGAGCAAATAATCTGAGAAGTTGGATTATACAAGAAGAACATGCATCAAAATTGGAAGATTCATTAACAACCTGCAATAAGCAGATGACATACCTTGCTTGCTGGAAGTAAAGAAGACTTGAAATACTTACTTATGAATATCAAAGACTACAGATGTCAGAATGGATTGTACATCAATGTAAAGAAACAGAAATCCTCACAACCTGACCAATAACTAACATAATGGAGAAAAATTACAAATGGAGAAAAGATTAAAATTAGCTAGTACTTCACTTTACTTGGATCTACAATCAATGTTCATAAAGCAGCAGTTAAGAAATCAAATGGCAAATCTACTGCAAAAGACCTCTTTAAAGTGTTAAAGAACAAAGATGTCACTTTGAAGATTAAGGTGCACCTGATCCAAGCCATGACATTTTCCATCACCTCACATGCATGTGAAAGTTGGAGAATGAATAAGGAAGATTGGAGAGTAATTTATGCACTTGAATTGTGGTGTTGGTGAAAGTATCATGGGCTGCTACAAGAGCAAACAAATCTGTCTTGGACAAAGTACAGCCAGAATGTTCCTTATACTCAAGGATGGTGAGACTTCATCTCTTGTAATTTGTACATGTTGTCAGGAAGGATCAGTTTCTGGAGGAGAACATAATGCTTGGTAAAGAGGAGGTTCAGCAAATAGGAGGAAACTCCCCAAGGAGATGGACTGACACAGTGGAAGTAACAATGGGCTCAAACATAGCAACGATTATGAGGATGGTGAAAGACTGGGCAGTGTTTTGTTATAGTGTACCTAGGGCACTATGAGTCAGAACCAACTCAATGGCACCTAACAACAACAACATCTATAGACTTTGTTGTATAGTGAAATCCTAATGTGGGGATTGGACTACTGGTGTGGCACTACAGGATAAGAACTCAACTGTTAAACTCAAGGTTGATGGTTCAGACCCACCAGCCGCTTCTTGGAAAACCTGTACAAAGTCACTATGAGTCAGAACTGACTCAACAGCACTAAACAACAATGTGGGGATTGGTCAGTTTTGCCATTCAGCTGGCTTTTCAATGAGTCATCTCACTGAAGGAAGAACAGAGGATCTCAAGACCATCAAGAAAGAAGAGCCAAAGGTAGACTGTCTTTTATACCCTGAGGTCCCTGTATTGAGAAGCAGCAGTGATAAAGATAGGAGCAGAGGCAGGGGCACATGGAGACAGAACAGTAGGCTTCCTGGCCCATGGAATGAGTATAGCTAAGTTCTTTGGGTCATGAGGTTGACTTGCATAACTGGGTGCCCTTTGAGTACTTATCAGAAGTGCTAAAAGAGTTTGCAACACTTGTCTGAGTAGGGCAGAAGTCAAGGGGTGGTATGGCTGAGAGGTCGAGCATGAGCGAGAGGTATGCCTGCAGTACTGTTGAGAAGAGGAACTCGTAACTGGAAAGCTGCTGTAACCTGAGTTTTTTTCTGATCTTGAATTATACCTTCTTAGCTTTCCTGATAAGCCCCATAATCCTAAGTACTATTTATGAGCTATATGTGGCCATTGCAAGGCATGATCAAACCCACCAGAGAAGTAGAGTGCCATGAGACAGATGGCTGATGCAAGAATAGAATAAAGAAGGTTGGAAAGTTGAGGCATATCTGAGGTCTGCCTCATAGGAATTGACCTTGGGATGGTGTTTCTCTTCCTTCTTTCCTGTGAAGTTAGAAAAGGTCAGACACTATCTCCATACCACTTTGGCAAATACACTGAGAGTGTTATCCATAACAAAAGGCTACAATTTAGGGGAAAAGACTTGTGTTGTTAGGTGCCGTGGAGTCGGTACCAACCCATAGCGACCTTATGCACAGCAGAATGAAACACTATCTTCCTGGGCCATCCTCACTACTGTTGCCACGCTTGAGTCCTTCGATGTTGCCACCTGGCCAATCCATCAAATTGAAGGTCTTCCTATTTTTCTCTGACCCTCCACATTATCAAACATGATATCCTTCTCTAGTGACTTGTCCCTCCTGACAACATGTCTGAATGAGAGACGAAGTTTGGCCATCTCCGCCTCCAAGGAGCATTCTGGCTGCACTTCTTCCAAAATGGATCTATTTGTTTAATCCTCATTGGGAGAAAGGCATTGGGCCAACTCCAACACTCCCTAGGTTTTCTGCCTCACTTGAGGGAGAAAGAAACTAACAACCACTTGTGAGGATCACAGCCCAAGAACACAAACCCACTGAAAGACAGATATTTAGTCCTAAGATTATAGAATGATTTCCCTCCCCCACATTTTATTACCGCATCAAGGGCTCCATTACAGTAGCAATGGATTATAGCTGAAAGAGCTGCAAGGTACACACTCTATGGAAGGGGTAATTCTCAGGGAAGCACACAGAAAATAGAGAAAGTAAACACAAGAACAGCAGAGGAATTTTAAGCCCCTGTCTCCTACAGCTACACAAAACACTAAACATAGCTCCACTACTAACAGATTAACTTAAAACCACACACTAAAGACCGTTTAACTAATTCTTATTACTAATACATCATGGCTTGCTTTCAATAAACATTTACAAGCATACTAAAAGACAAGAAAATGAATAAAAAACAACAAAAAACACAGTTTAAAGAGACAAAACAAACATCAAATCCAAGCCCATTGACTTTGGATAGATTATTTAAAATAATTATGACTAATACTTTAAGAATTATATTGGAAAAAGTAGACAACATATAAAAAACAAATGGATCATGCAAGCAGAGAGATTGAAACTCAAAAAAGGATAGACAAGAAGTGCTAAAAATAAAAACATTAACAGAAATAAAGAATGCTCATCAGCACATTGTTATTGTTGTTAGTGCCATCGAGTCAGTTCCAACCTATAGTGACCCTGTAAGTGTTTCTGAGGAGCAACTGGTAAGCTTGAACCACTAACCTGTGGTTCAAACTGACTTTGCCAGGCAGTGCATTAATCCACAGTGCCATACCAGTACATGGTAGTTGTTGTTAAGTGATGTCAAATTGGTTCCAACCTATAGTGACCCTGTATAGGGCTTACGAGGAGCAGCTGGTAAGCTTGAACCGCTGACCTTGCAGTTCAAACGGCTTTGCAGTCTGGTGCATTAACCCACAGCACCATACCAGGCCTGGCTTTGCAGTCTGGTGCATTAACCCACAGCACCATACCAGACCTCCATATACCAGTACATTAGACAGGGCCAATCAGTGAGCTCTAAGATAAGGATGCATCAGTAAGCTTGACGATAAGACAATACCAACCTAACACACTGAAATGCAAAGAAAATAGTTGGTAAATAGATGGATAGATTGACAGAAGAATAGATGATAATAGATAGATAGATGGCTGGCTAGATAAGACAATACACAAAGCACCTCATTTTAAAAAGTATAATATAAGCATAATTGGAATGCCAGAAGAAAGAATGGAGCAGTAGAAATATCTTAAGTTCTAACTGCCAAAAACTTAACAAAATTACTGATAAGTCACTAAATAAAAGATTCACATGGCAAACAAAAAGCAGGATATAATACTTAAACTAAACAAAATCAAAGACAAAGAGAAAAATCTTAAAAATCTAGAGGGAGTGGCTGAGAGACTGACAACAGGGAGTGGGGGTGGGGGATGGGGTGATGAAAAGCACCTAATTTGTACAAGCAAAACAATAAGAATCACAGTAGAGTGTTCTTCAGAAACCATAAAAGCAAGAAAGTGAGTGAAGTGAAACATTTAAAGTGGTAAAAATAAATAAATAAATAAAAGACCCACCTAGAATCCTATATGGAGTCCTGGTGTGTTGCTGTGGGTTAATGCGCCAGACTACAAAAACTGCAAGGTGGGTGGTTCAAACTCACCAGCTACTCCTTGGAAACCCTATACTGGGTTGCTCTGGGTTGGAATTGACTCAACAGTACTTCATAACAACAAAAATCCTATATCCAACAAAACTACCCATCAAAATAATGGAGAACTAAAGACTCTCAGACAAACAAATCTGAGGAAATCCACTGTCAACAGATCTGCTCTGTAAGAAATGTTCAAAGAAGTTCTTCCAGGAAAAGGAAAATTATAGCAATCAGAAATTTGGCCTATATAAGAAAGGATGTCAGAGAAAGAATAAATAATGGTAAAATAAAACTTTTTCATTTTCCTATTCTTACTTGCTATGAAAGATAACTGCTTAAAATAATGATAGTAGGAATGTATTGTATGATTGGATATATGGATAAGTGAATGAAAGCTATGTCATGAAAGACAAGAGGAAGGAATCAGAAATACTCCATTATAACATACCTGCATTACACATGAAGCAGTATGATTTTATTTGAAGGTAGACTTAGATTAGTTGTACATGTATATTGCAAACTCTAGGAAAACTACCAACGACTTTTTTAAGCAAGTATAGTTTATATCCTAACAGAGGATATAAAAATGAATCATATAAAATCTCCAATTAAAACCAGAGAAAACAAGAAAAGAGAGACAGAGAAATTAGAAATAATAAGCAAGTATAAAAATAGAAAATAGTCACAAATATGACAAGTATTAATCTAGC
>NW_006408632.1:9509392-9511258 GCF_000296735.1 Chrysochloris asiatica
GCTATGAGTCAGAACCGACTCCACAGCACATAACCAACCACCAACAACACACTTCATTTCATCTCAATGATTGTAATCCCCTCCATGTACCATCCCTCATCCTATTTCCTTCCTGTGATTCTTGCTTTCATTCCTCCTGCTTTCCCATTCCTTCTGAATTTTGTCCTTCGTAAATGATGCCCTTTTACTCTTGAACAGTTGATCATTCTATCCTTTTGCATACCTCACTAGTGTTGTCTCCCCTAGATACCTATCTACCGCGTGGCTGATCATTGATCCACATGGGTGAGTTCAGTTCCAGATGTAGGGTGACCAAGGATCATAGTCTCTGGTTTCTCCTGTCTCTTTCTGACCAGTAAATCTGGTCATTTTTATAGTTTTGAGTTTTTTCCCAAATAATAAATCTACTTTTAATATAAAAATTCAGATAGGCTCTAAGCAAAGTGATAGAGAAAAGATATACCACACTAACACTAATGCAAAGAAGACTGAGCTGTGGACTTTCAAACAAGTAAAGTGATAAAGAGGAACATTATATATAATAAGGGGTCAGTTCTCCAGAAAGACCTAACAGTGCATAATAGGCATGTACCTAACAACAGAGTGAAAAACAACACAAGACAAAAGTTGATAGGACTGACTGCGAGGAAATAGAAAAATCCACTGTTATAGTTGGAGACTTCTCACCTATGTTCAGTAATTAGTATGTCAAGCAGAAAATAAGGATATTATTGACCTGAACAGTACAATTGACGTTAATAAAACAAACTGAATAACAGCAGAATACTTATTTTTTCAAGTTTATATGGCAAATTCACCAAGACTACATTCTGAGCCATAAAACACCTTGTTGCTGCTGTTGTTAAATGCTGTCGTGTCGGTTCTGACTCATAGTGACCCTGTATAGGGTTTCCCAAGAGTAACTGGTGAGTTTGAATCGCTGATCTTGCAGTCCATACCGACCTTGCAACTCAAACCGACCTTGTGACTTTACTCCACTGCGCCACACCAGGACTCTTAAAACAATTTAGCAAATTTAAAAGAATAAAAATCATAACAAAGTATGCCCTCAGACCACAACAAAATTAAAGTAGGAATCAAAGCAGAAAAATCATTGAAAGATCCTCAACACTGGAAGTGGAAAAAACTCTAAATGACTTATAGGTCAATGCAGAAGTCTCAAGAGAAACTGAAAAAATGTTTTGAACTAAATAAACATGAAAATATACATTATCAATAACTGAGAGATGGAGCAAAAGCAGTGCTAACAGGAAAATTTATACCATCAAATTAATATATTTAAAAAGAAGAAAATTCCGAAATTGATCATCTAAGCCTGACACTGTGAGTTCATGTGCTGAACTGCAAAATTGGTTTGAACCGCTAAATTGGAGGTTCAAATTCACCAACTGCCCTTGGAAAGAAGGTTACTATGGGTCAGAACTGACTCAAAGGCACGTTACAACAACAAGCTTGTATCTTAGAAAACAACAGCAATTTAAGCCTACAGAAGGTAGAAGAAAAAAAACGTATCCCCCTGCTTCTCGAAAATTCACTTTATGCCACTTCACGTTTATGAAAAAACTTAGAGTAGTAACTGTTTTCACTAAGCAAAAGAAATCCAAAGATGAGTTTCACTTTCACAGGAAAAAAAGATGAACCTTTCATTCAGCATTAGTTCTGAAGCAACCCATTAAAGAGGCAGTATGAACTCTGGGCAGCAAGAGTGATGATGTCACCAAGCTCCTTCCCTAGGAACTAGTTCATCATCTCAGCATCAAAGCACCATAGCTTTCACCTGTGTCCATGAACACTATGTGTTTGTTGTAGTGTTATCTTAGGTTTTATGTGCTACTTGGATAATTT
>NW_006408632.1:9512668-9514200 GCF_000296735.1 Chrysochloris asiatica
CTCATCTTTCTCCCGCGGAGCGGCTGGTAGTTTCGAACCGCTGACCTTAAGGTTCGCAGCCCGATTCGTAACCACTACGCTATAGGAACGCCCTATTTCCAGATAGCAAAAGAAACCTGTAATGAAAATTAGAGCAGAAATCAATAAAATTACAAAAAACAAAAACAAAAAACCCAACTAATTCAAAAACTGGTTCTTTGAAAGATCAATAAAATTGGTAAACCTTGTTATAATTTATTTAGTCAGGCTAAGTAAGGAAACAAGAAGAAACAAATCACCCATAACAGAAATGAAAGACGGTTCATCATTACTATTCATGGACATTAATAGTATAGTAAAAGAATACTATGAACAACTTATTGACAAAAAAGTTGATAACTTGAATAAAGTGAACTATTAGGAACAGACTCCATGGCACACCACCACCATTTCCCTGAAAAGCACAAGCTATCAAAACTCCTACAAGGAGAAACAGATCATCTGAATAAGTGTAGAACTATTAAAGATTTAAATCAATAATTAGCATCATTCCAAAAAAGAAAGAACCAAGTCCACATTGTTTCACTGATAAATTCTGCCAAATATTTTAAGAAGCAATGGTATCAATTCTCCACAATCTCTTCAGAAAATAAAAAAAAGGAATTATTTCCCACTCATCAGATGAGGTGAATATTGGCCTAATACCAAATCCAGATAAAGGCATTACAAAAAGGAAAACAACAGGTCAATATCTCTCAGGAACATAGATGTAAAAATCTTCAATAGAATATTAGAAAATAAAAAATAAAGATGTACAAAAAGAATTACACACCACAACCAAGTGGTATTTATCCAGGTATGCAAGCCTATTTCAACATTTAAAAATCAATTAATGTAATTCTCTACTTCAGCAGGCTAAGAAGAAAAATTATATCATCGTTATCAATTGATGCAGAAAAAGCTTTTACAAAATCAAGCATACATTCATTATAAAAACTCTCAACAAACTAGAAATAGAAGGAAACTTCCCCAACTTGATAAAAAGAAAAATTACAAAAGATCTACAACTATCATCATATTTACTGGTGAGAAAGCCCATGTTTTCCCTACTAACTGAAAACAAGACAAGTATATATCTTTTCATCATTCTTATCCATTGTCATACTGTAAGTCATAGACAGTGCAAGAAAACAAAGGAAAGAAATAAAAATAGAAGGAACAAATGAAACGATCTTTGTTCACAAATAATGTGCTGTGATTATCTATGCAGAAAATTCCAAACTGACAATAAAGAGCCCTCCTGGATCTAGTGATTATAGCAAGGTCACAAGAGACCAGGTAAATATACCCAAGTCAATTGCTTTTTTATATAACAACAATTAATGGTTGGGATTTGACTTTATAAAAATAATACCACGTAGCTTCCGGAAAAAGATAGCGGATTGGGTGGACGTGTAATGATGAGCTCTGCCGAGAACAACACAGAATACAGGACCAAGAAGACTCAGGGAATGGTCCCAGTACTCTGAACCACATATAAAGGAATATCTAGA
>NW_006408632.1:9516702-9523070 GCF_000296735.1 Chrysochloris asiatica
TTATATAAATTTAGTGAAATATGTATAGGATCTCTATGACAAAAACAACAAAATACTAATGTATGATATCAAAGATTTAAATAAATGGAGAGATATTCTGTGTTTGTGGATTGGAGAATTTGTTGTTTACATGTCAGTTCTTCCCAGACTGATCTACAGAGTCAATGCTATCCCAGTCAAAATCCCAGGCAGCTGATTTGTAGATATTGACAAATTGATTTTAAAGTTTATATGGAAAACCAAATAATCAAGAATAGTTAACACAACTGAAGAAGAACAAAGGTGAAGGATTTACTATAAAGCAAATTTTTATTTGCTCTAGATTTTGTTTGCTTATTTGCAGTCAATAAAACAGTGCAGTTTTTGCAAATGAACAAATATGTAGATCAGTGGAATGCAAAGTGAAGAACCCTGAAATTGATCTAAACAGATATAGATGACTGAGCAAAGGTAATTCAATAGAAGAGGAAAATCTTTCCAAAAATATGGTTGCTGGATATTCATATGCAAAAACAACAACAACAAAAAGAAAGACTGAGCATCTTTCACCAAAATTAACTAAAAATTAATCATAGATTTAAATGTAAAACCCATATTATTAAACTTGGAGATCAAAATAGTGAAGAAAACCTGGATGACTGTGTTTGGCAATATATTTTAGATACAAAACCAAAAGCACGATTCATGAAAGAAAAAAAAATTAATAAGCAGGGCTTTCTTAAAATTAAAATTTTCTGATCTGTGAAAGGTACTGTTAAGAGAATCAATACACAAGTCACAGACTGGGAGAAAATATTTGCAAAACACATATCTGATAAACACACTTGTTTCCAAATTATACAAAAGTACTCTTAAAATTCAACAATAAGAAAGCATGCAACCCAATTAAAAACTGGGGGGAAATCTGAACACCTCACCAAAGAAGATATACAGATGGCAAATAAGCATATGAAAAGATGTACAACGTAATTTCTCATTCAAGAATTGCAAATTAAAACAACAATGACATACCACTACATACCTATTAAAATGGCTAAAATCCAAAAAACTGACAATACCAAATGTTGGTTGGGATGTGGAGCATTTGGAAGACAGTTTGGCAGTTTTTTAGTAAGCTAAACACCATAACTCCAGTCACTGTGCATCTAGGTACTTTCCCAACTGATTTGAAAACTCATATCTACAAAAAAACCTGCACCTGAATGTTTAAGAGCAGCTTTATTCATAATAAACAAAAACTGGAAGCCACCAAGATATACCTCAATAGGTGAGTGGATAAAAAATAAACTGGTACAATAAAGTATTATCCAGCAATGAAAAAATATTAGCTATCAAGTCACAAAAAGTCATGGGTGAACCTTAAATGAATACACTAAGTGTGAGTAGCCAGTCTAAAAAAGCCATATACTGTATGATTCCAATAATACAACACTCCAGACAATTCAACTCTATGTTGTTGTTGTTAAGTGCCGTCAAGTCGGTTTCAACTCATAGCGACCCAGTATAGGGTTTCCAAGGAGCTACTGGTGAACTTGAACCATCAATCTTATAGTTCAAACTACTTTGCAGTTGTTGTTGTTGTTATGTGCTGTGAAGTGGGTTCTGACTCAGAGCAACCCTGTACAGGGTTTCTGAGGCTGTAAATCTTTACGGGAGCAAAAAGTCTCATCTTTCTCCCATGGAACAGCTGGTAGTTTTGAACTGCTGACCCTGAGGTTCGCAGCCTGATTCGTAACCACTACACAGTAGAGAGTAATAAAATCAGAGCTTACCAGAGTTTCAGAGAGAGGGGGGAGGGATGAATAGGTGAAGTACAGGGGAATTTTAAGGACCATGAAATTCTTCTGAATAATACTCTAGAGGCGTATATGTATTATGCTGTCATGGATTGAGCTGTGTTTCCCTCTAACCCCCAAATGCATGTCAACTTGCCTGGACCATGATTCTCAGTGGTTTGGCAATTATATAATGATGTAATTGGATCACAGCCCTGCTCTGATGTAAGAGAAATTTCACTGAGGTGCGGCTTGCAACATCTTTTATCCTAGAAGAGATGAGAGGAGAAGGAAGTGAGCAGAGAGGAGGGGCCTGACTACTACC
This sequence comes from Chrysochloris asiatica, assembly GCF_000296735.1. Lineage (NCBI taxonomy): Eukaryota > Metazoa > Chordata > Mammalia > Afrosoricida > Chrysochloridae > Chrysochloris > Chrysochloris asiatica. The sequence goes on from NW_006408632.1 coordinate 9,518,803, forward strand.
AAGAAAGAAGAGTCCACAGTGGAGTACATACTTTCAACCTGGGCTCCCTTTACTAAGACACCCCTAAACTCAGGGGATGATTGATGCCAACACACATGAAATCTCCAAGGAATTTTGGGCCCAAAGATGTTTAAAAATGACAAGGCTCTTCCCCTACAGCCAACAGAAAGAGTCGGACTTCTCTGAGAGCTGGCAACCTGAATTCCGACTTCTAGCCTCCCAAACTGAGAGAATACCTTTTTTTGTTGTTGTTGTTAATCATCTGCTGGGGTACTTCTGTTATAGCAGCAAAAGATAACTAACACACATGCATTTTTCAAAATCCGTAAATCTTTATAGAACAAAGAGTGAATCAATATGATTTAAAAAAATTAATTTGGGAAGCTGAAGGATCTCAAAAGGATGGCAGACGGTGACCTAATAATTTAATTGTATGAAACAATCTCATTGAAGGAGAGATGAGGAAAATGTACTAATCAAAGTAACTCAGGAAATCAGTGGACTAAAGGCAAAAAATAACTTCACTGTAGTCTGTTTGATAAAGTTGTTTCTCATAGGGATTGTTTTGTTCTGTCCTTGAGACAGTTTTGAGGCATATCAATCCTATGCACAACAGAATGAAACACTACCTGGTCCTGCACCATCCTCTCAATTGTTAAATTTGAGCCCATTGCTGCGGTCACTGTGTTAGTCCCTCTCCTTGAGGGTCTTCCTCTTTTTTAATGACCCTCCACTCTACCAAGTATAATATCCTTCTTCAGGAACTAGTTCCTCCGGATCACATGTCCAAAGTATGAGAGACTAAGTCTTGCCATCTTGGCTTCTAAGGAGCATTCTGGCTGTACTTCTTCTACCAAAGCCTTCTTTGTTCTTATGGTAGTCCTTAGTACTTTTCATGTTCTCCAACACCATAATTCAAATTCAGCGATTTTTCTAGGGTCGTCTTTATTCATTGCTCAACTTTCATATGCATATGAAGCAACTGAAAACACCAGGGCTTCGGTCAAGTGCCTTAATCTTCAAACTGATATCTTTGCTTTTGAACACTTTAAATAAGACTTTTGTAGCAGATTTGCCTAATGCAATATGTTGATTGATTTTTTTTAACTGTTGCTCCCATAAGCTTTCACTGTGGATCACATCAAATTGAAGTCTTTGACTACTTCAGTCTTTTCTCCATTTATTATGATGTTATCTGTTGGTCCAGCTGTGATGATTTTCGTTTTCTTTACATTGTAGTACAATCCATACTGAAGGCTGTAGTCTTTGATTTTCATCAGTAATTATTTTAAGTCATCTTTGCTTTCAGCAAGCAAAGTTGTATCATCCACATATCTATCTCAGGTTGTTAATGTCTTCCTGAAATGCTGATGTCACTTTTAACTTAATGTAATCCAGATTCTCGGATTGTACAGATTGAATAAATATGGTAAGAGGATACAACATTGGTGCACAACTTTCCTAATTTTAAACCATTCAGTATCCCCTTGTTCTGTTCTAACAACTGCCACTTGGTCTATGTACAGGTTCGTCATGAGCACAGTTAAGTGTTCTAAAATATTTATCCTTTGCAAGGTTTTCCATAGTTTGTCATTATCCACACAATCAAAAGCCATTGCATAGTCAGTAAAGCACAATTAAAAATCTTTCTGGTATTCACAGTTTTCAGTCAAGATCCATCTAATGTCAACAATGATATCCCTAGTTCCATGCTCTCTTCTGAATCAAGCTTGAATTTCTGGCAGTTCACTGTTAAAGTACTGTTGCAACATCATTTAATTATCTTAAGCAAAGTTTCACTTGCATGTGATATTGTTTGATGATTCTGACATTCCATTGCATCACCTTTCCTTGGAATAGACTCAAATATCGATTTCTTCCAATCGCTTGGCCAGGTGGCTATCTTCCAAATTTATTTATTTATTTATTTATTTACTTATTACTGTGAATTGAGTGAAAGTTTACAGAACAGGTCATCAGTTTCACACTCAGCAAATCATATACTTCGCTTCATTACAATGATTGCAATCCCCTCCATTCACCAACAGTTAACAGTATTTACCTCTATTCACTTTAACTATTGCCCTCCTTCCTGTGTCTCCAACTACTTTCATCTCTCCTCTGCTAACCTCTCTCTTATTGTATATTGCCTGCCTTGTCACTCATGTTAACATGTGTTTACCCTCTAGTCCATGAACAATTTTCCCTCTCCTCTTATCCCTGCAACCATAATTGGTTGTTTCTTCTATTAACAAAAACTTTGCTTGCCTTTTTATAACACTGGTCTCATATAATATCTGTCCTTTTGTGATTGACTAATTTTACTCAGCATAATGTCCTCCAGGTTCATTCATGTTGTGAGCTGTTTCACAGATTCATCATCATTCTTCAACATTTTGTAGTATTCCATTGTGTGTATGTATCAAAGTTTGTTTAACCATTATTCTGTTGATGAGCATTTAGGCTGCCTCCATCTTTTTTATAAGTCTCTTGTAGACAGTATATCAAAGGATCCTGTTTTCTTTTCCATTCCGTTCTCTACATCTCTTGACTAGTATGTTTAATCTATTTATATTCAGTGCAATTATCAATAGATATAAACTGATCCCTGCCATTTTGTGTGTGTTTCTTTGTGGTGCTGCAGGTTTCTTTATTCCACATAATGTTCTGCACTGATTCCATCTGGTTTGTCAGGTTGTTGTTTTTTTCATTTCCTTCATTTCGGTTGTTTTGATGTTTACTAAATCTTTCTGGTTTTCCCCTTTTTTATTCTGATACACAGATGTATTAATTTTCTTTGAGGTTATCCTGTAATTTATTAATTTTTTTCTCAATTTAAAGAAGTCTGTTTTATCTTGAAATCTATTTGACTTCCTAGACATTTGGAAGTTCTGAATCTGCAATATTCCTTCCTTCTTTTTACTTGGTAGTTGACTTCATTACATATTGACATCTCTGGTTCTCTATTTTCAGTTTTGTAAATTTGGTATTGTCATGAATGGTAATCTCAGGTTGTTGTCTGCTCTAGTATGTTTTGTAAAGTTAGTCTGGTCATTACAAATTCCTTTAATTTCTGTTTATCAGAAAATATATAATTTTGCAGTTGCATTTGAGGGACAGCTTTGTTGGGCATATCATTCTTGGTTGACACTCTTTTTCTTTCAGAGTTTTATATAGTCAATTTGTTGCAATCTTGCTTTCTGAGAAATCTGATTTCTGCTGAGAAATCTGAGCTCAGTCTTATTTGGTTTTCCTTTAGAGGGAACTTTTCATTTTTCCTGAGCTGCTCACAGGATTCTTTCCTTATTTTTGGCTTTGGAAAGTTTGATTATGATATGTCTTGGTGATTTTATATTGGGCTCTATCCTGTTTGGGGTTTGTTCAGCTTCTTGTATGTTCAGCTTTTCAGCTTTCAAGATTTTAGATAAGTTTTCTTCCAACAATTCTTCAACCATTTTCTCTGTGCTTTCTATTCTGGAATTCCAGTCACCTGTAAGTTGTTCGTCTTCATGGTGTCCCACATAACTCTTAGGTTTTGTTTGGATTTTTTCGTTCATTTTACTGCTTATACATCTAACATGCTAGTGCTGAGAGATTTATCTTTAAGCTCACTAATTCACACTTCCACGCTTTGAATCTACTCCTTTGCCCTTGTAATGTATTGCTCATTTCTGAAATATTAGTATTAATCTTCTGGATTTCTTATTGCAGGTTTTGTATCATTTCAAAATTTTCATTTATTTTGTCTATTTATTCTTGTAGTGTTTTCCTGAATTATTCTAAAGGTTTTTCTGTGTTCTCCTTGCTTTTCTCTATCTTTCTGTCAATCCATTGATGGTAACTAAATACCATTCTTTTGAATTCTTCTTCAGTTAGTTCTATTACCTTTTCTTCCTCAGAAACATTTTCTGGCTCTGCATTTTAGTCATTTGTTTAACCCATACTCTCTTGTTTCTTTGTGTGAACCAAAATTTTCTGTTGTCTCTGGGACATTGTGGGGTTGTCGTATTTGTATTTAATTGATAATTGTGTGTTGATGTGTTCTTAGGCTCTCATCAACTGTCTTCCATAGGTGTAGGTAGAGAATGGAAGTGTGTATACTGCTCTCATCTGCTGTTCATGTTCCGCCATTTAGGTTGGGTTTGGCTGGTGTTGGCTGCTGTCTATTATTGATCAGGTAGTATGGGAGTTGCTATTAGCTCTTATCCATTGGGTGGAGCTGCAGAGGGTACAGTTGTGGCTGGGCTATTTGGGTATGGTTGCTGTCT
>NW_006408632.1:9524174-9530041 GCF_000296735.1 Chrysochloris asiatica
ATCACCAAGGCCATATTTTCCAACTACTGATCCTTCCTCTTTTCTCCCAACCTTTGCATTCCAATCACCAGTAATGATCAATACATCTTGACTGCATATTTGATCGATTTCAGCCTGAAGATTTCAGCTTCTATTTCATCCTCATTGGATTTAGTGGTTGGTACACAAATTTGAATAATAGCGGTATTAACTGGGCTTCCTAGTAGATGCATGGATATTATCGTTGTACTTCATGACTGATCTGGATATGTTCTTTTTGTCAATGAATGCAACACCATTCCTTTTCAACTTGTCATTACCAACATAGTAAACCATGTGGTCATCAGATTCAAAATGGCCAATACCAGTCCATTTCAGCTCACTAATGCCTAAGATATTGATGTTTATTTATTCCATTTTATTTTTGACAACTTCCAACTTCCCCAGATTTATACTTCGTACAGTCCATGTTATGATTTTCAATGGATGTTTACAGCTGTTTCTCTTCATTTTGAGTAATGCCCCATCAGCAAATGAAGGTCCCATGGGATTTTCTCCCACAGGCTTTACTCCATTTGCGTCATTACAGTTAACTCTACTTTGAGGAGGCAGCTCTTCCCCAATCGCATTTTGAGTGCCTGACAAACTGAGGGGCTCATTTTCCGGCACTATACATGACAGTGTTTCTCTGATATTCATAAGGTTTTCAGTGACTAAAGATTCGGAAGTAGTTCGTCACTTTTTCTTCCTATTCTTTGTCTGAAAGCTCATCTGAAACCTGACCACCATGGGTGACCCTGCTGGTATTTAAAATACCAGTGGTATAGCTTTCAGAATCATAGCAACTCACAAGCCACCACAGTATGACAAACTGACAGACGAGTGGTCATCATTTTTTCCATTTGCTTTAAGTACTCTACATTCAAGATCAGGTTTCACAATATTTTCTGACATCCATTTTGGTCTTTTCTTCATTTCCTGTCTTTTTACTTAACTTTTGGTTTCTTCATGTATGATGTCCTTGACATCTGGTCTTCAGTTTTTAGTGTTCAATGCATCAAATCTATTCTTTAGGATGGTCTCTAAATTTGGGTGAAATATACTCAAAGTTGTGCTTTTATTGTCATGGACTTGCTTTAATTTTCTTCAGCTTCAACTTGAACTTGCATATAAGCAATTAATGATCTGTTCCACAGTCAGTCCACTCTATCTTGTTTAAATATTGTTCTTCTTCATAGTCTCTTTTTAGATTTGATTCCTGATGAGGTACATGGATATAGCTGCCATTTATGTTGTTGAAAATGTATTTGCAATGAACAAGTTGTTGGTCTTGCAAGATTCTATCATGAGATCTCAAAAGTGGTTTTTATCACTATCTTTTCTCTTTATTTATAACTTTTGCATTCCCGTTACCAGTTATTATTAATGCATCTTGACTACATACTTGAGCAGTTTCAGACTGAAGAAATGAATAGAATTCTTCAATCTCTTTCTTTGGCTTTAGTGATTGGTGCATGAATTTGAATTATAGTCATATTAATGTATCTCCCTTATAGATGTTTGGATACTATCCTGTCACAGACAGCATTGTACTTCAAGATAGATCTTGAAGTGCTCTTTTTGACAATGAATGAGACATCATTTATCTTCAATTTGTCATTCCCAGCACAGTAAACCATGACTGTCCAATTCAAAATGGGCAGTAGCTGCCTATTTCAGCTCATTAATGCCTAGAATATCGGTTTTCATGGATTCCATCTCATGTTTGTCTACTTCCAATTTTCCTAGTTTGATACCACATACATTTCACATTCTGATTATTAATTGTTTCTTGTTTTTGTTTTTATTAAGAAAACCATTTAAAAAAATTTTTACAACATTGTTCTCATACAATGTTTGCCGTTTTATGATTGGGCAATTTCTCTCAGCATAATGTCCTCCTGGTTCAACCATGTTGTGAGGTGTTTCAGAGGTTCATCGTTAGTCTTAAATGTTTTGTAGTATTCCATTTTTCACCATTCTTCTGTAGATGGGCAATTAGATTGTCTCTATCGAATCGGGCTGCGAACCGCAAGGTTAGCAGTTTGAAACTACCAGCTGTTCCGTGGGAAAAAGATGAGGCTTTCTGTTCCCGTAAAGATTTACAGCCTCTGAAACCCTGTATAGGGTCTCTATGAGTCGGAACCGACTCCAGGACACATAACAACAACAACAAATCTTTTGATATGTCTCTTGTAGACAACATATTGAAGGATCCTGTTTTCTTATCTTTTCTGTTCTTTATGTCTCTTGACTAGTACATTTAATCCATTTACATTCAGTATAATTATCAATACATTCAGTATAATTAACAATATCAATTGTTGCTATTTTTCTGGTGGGTTTTTTTTGTTTTTTGTTTTTTTGGTGGTACTGCTGAATTCTTTCTTAGATATAATTTTCTATGCTGAGTTCAATTTGTTTGTGGGTTTCCCTGAAATTTTCATTTCTATTGTGTTAATGTTTATAAAATCTTCCTGATTTTCCTCTTTTTAATTTTTTATGTACAGGTGTATTCTTTTTCTTTGAAGTTAGCCTGTAATTCATTAATCTTTTCCCTGCTTAAAGTAGTCTGTTTTTAAATCTACTTAAAATCTACTTGATTTCTTCACCATTTGGAAGTTCTATATCTAGACTATTCCCTCTTTTTGCGTTTTTAGTTAACTTCATTATACATTGATTTCTCTGGTTCCCTATTTTCAGTCTTGCAGGTTTGCTTTACTTTTAATAATTCTATATCTGGATTGAGTCCTGGGTGGTGTTGTCATGAATGGCAATCTCAGGTTGTTGTCTGCTGTTGTTGGTTCTCAGTGCAAAGAACAGCCTTTAGCATTTTTTGTAAAGTTGGTCTGGTCATTATAAATTCCCTTAATTTATGTTTATAAAAAAATTACACAGTCATATTTAAAGGGCACTTTTGCTGGATATATGATTCTTGGTTGGCCTTCTTTTTCTTTCAGAGTTTTTTATATGTCATTTAATTGCCTTCTTGTCTACATGGTTTCTGCTGAGAAATCTGAGCTTAGTCATATTGGTTCTCCTTTGCAGGTAACTTTTTGGTTTTCCTGAGTTGTTCTCAGGATTCTCTCCTTGTTTTCAGCTTTGGAAAGTTTGAATATGATATGTCTTAGTGATTTTCTATTTAACAGATCTATCCCATGTAGTGTTTATTGAGCTTCTTATATGTCTATCTTCTTATCTTTCATGATTTTAGGTAAGTTTTCTTCCAACAACTCCTTGACAGTTTTCTCTATGCTTATCTCTTCTTGTTCTGGAATTCCAACCACCCATAAGTTGTTCCTCTTCATGATGTCGCACATAACTCAGGCTTCTTTCAGATTTTTTCATTCACTTTTTCTGATTGTTTATCTAACATATTAGTATTGAGAGATTTATATTCAAGCTCACTAATCCAGGCTTCCATTTCTTCACATCTGCTTCTATGCCCTTTAGATGTATTGTGGATTTGTAAGATTTTAGTATTAATCTTCTGCATTTCTAAGTGCAGGTTTTGTATTGTTCTAAATTTTTCATTTATTTTGACTGTGTGTTCTTGTAGTTTTCCTGAATTCTTCTATATTTTTTTCTGTGTTCTTTTTGCTTCCCTTGATCTTTCTATTGATTTTTTGAAGTTACATAATTATCATTCTTTTAAATTCTTTTTCAGTTATTTCTATTACCTTTTCTTTTTCAGAAATATCTTTGGGATCTGCATCTTGGTCATTTGCTTGAGTCATTTTCTCTTTTTTCTTAATGTGAGCTAAAATTATCAGTTGTCTCTGGGGCATTGTGATGTTGTTGTGTTTGTAAAAAACAAATAGTGCAGTTGTTGGACCCAGAGGGGAGAAATCTCTCGGGGCTCCTGCAACTCAAGGAGTTTACTAGGTGGTTGTGGAAGAGATGTGACATCAGATTTCCTGGCCCTAGATGGAGTTCCTATTGGCTTTGGTGTTTGTTATGTATGTTCAGGGTACTCAATCCAGAACTAGTTCGTAGGGACCCTTGATGGAGCTGACTAACAGGGAAGCTGAGGGCAGGATGACTGGTTAAATACTGATCTGGTGGCTCTGGGATTTTGTAGTTCTGGAGTCAAGCTCCAAAACGGCACACCAAATCAGAACAGCCAGCCACCACCCCATGTTAGCATGGGTCCTAATCATGTGGCTCCTAACTCTCACAGAGCAGAGTCTGCACTTGGAGTGAATGAGGTTAGGAGCTGGCCACACTTCTAGTCATCAGGGTAGCATGGGGAAAAAAGAAGAAATTACATCTTTTCTTTGTTCTAGAGGGTCCATGTAGTGCATCTGCCTAGTTCACCATCTTGCCGGAATTCTTCTTTTAATAAGTGTTTGTACCTGATTTTTTCTAATTTTGACTCATACCCCATTAGCACATGAAAGTTCTCAAAGCTTTTCTCTGTCCACATCATCTAATTAGAGGAGGCAGTCCTTCCTTAGCCATATTTTCAGTGTCTTCCAACATGAGGGGCTCATCTTCCAGATTTGTATCAGACAATGTTCCACTGCTGTTTACAAGGTTTGCACTGACCAAATTTTTTTACCAGTACATCTCCACGTCTTTCTTCTTAACCTACCTTAGACTGGAAACTCCATTTAAACCTGTTCACTATGGATGATCCTGTTGGCATTTGAAATATCAGTCACACAGCTTCCAGCATGACAGTACATGCAAGCCACCACACTATAAGAAATTGACATATAGGTGCAAGGGAGCATTTTTTAGGCACTATTTTTCTTAAGCACTTTGGTATCCTATAATGACAAAAAGAAGTAAGAAAATTCTAAAACACACAAAACAATTGAGAGAGAAAGAAAGAACCCACACGCTGACAAGAGTATGTTACTGTGTCAAAGAACACAGTAGCCAACTGACCCTGCCCACTGCCATCGAGATAATTCTGCCTCATAACAATCCTATAGGACAGAATAGGACTGCCCCCATAGGTTTCCAAGGTTGAAATCTTTAAGAAACGAGACTGCCACATCTTTCTCCTGTGAAATAGCTGGTGAGTTTGAATGGACAGCCCTGCATTTAGCAGCTGAATGCTTAACCACTGCACAACTTTAAAAGTTCCCTAAAAGCAAAGCTGAAAAAATGTGAGTAATAAAACACACATAAGAGTATTATATTATAATGCAAAGTACACTCTAAATACCCATGAGTCCATATCAATATAAGTAAATACAAATCACATATGCAGAATAATGGCAAATAATTTATATAGCATGCCCCCCTTCAAGTAGGTATAGCATCCTTTCAGTTTGGGCTGGGCATAGTGACTTCTTTCCAACAAGCACAGTATTGAAAGGAGGAAATAAATTAATTTAGAGCAGAAAAACTAGGCAAACACTGCCACAAGAGTGATAGTTTAGATAAACCTTTTATTTAAATGTTTATTTATTTCATATTACAGGTGAACTTTCCAACAATTCATTGGTTCTAAAAACAAAAGTTTATACATTTTATAGCAATGCCTAGGAGATAAAATAAGACAATGGATGAAATAACTAACAAACAAACTGCAAGTAGCGTCCTAAAATACGTAGTCACAATCAGTGAGAAAAACTAGGCACTAAGCTGGCCTTACCTGATCCTTTTTATCTTTATTCAGTAAGTATTTCATGCCACATTTTTCTCAGTCATTTTTTAATGTTTTCCCTAATACAGATGCATTTTATTTTAGGTCTTACAATTGGTTTTTGTCTCCTGGGTTCTTCTCCCTTTATTCCTGACATAATGACCCTAGTGCATGAATTATGTACAACATAAAATGATTTCCCTATATTGGTAAGACCAGGGTGTACCATTGTCTTCCTTTGTTTTTTTTT
>NW_006408632.1:9535485-9536819 GCF_000296735.1 Chrysochloris asiatica
CTTCAGCTTCAGTTTGAATTTGCATATGAGTAATTGATGGTCTGTTCCACAATCTGCCCCTGGCCTTGTTTTGACTGATGATATGGAGCTTTTCCAATGTCTCCACAGATGTAGTCAATTTGATTTCTATGTATTCCATCTGACTAGGTCCATGTGTATAATTGTCTCATGCTGTCTAAAGAAGGTATTTGAAATGAACAAATCATTGATTTTTCAGAATTCTAACCAAGGCCATATTTTTCAACTATGGATCCTTCCTCTTTGCTCCCAACCTTTGCATTCCAATCACCAGTAATGATCAATACATCCTGATTGCATGTTTGGTCAATTTCAGATTGAAGAAGTTGGTAGAATTCTTCTATTTCATCCTCACTGGCTTTAGTGGTTGGTGCGTAAATTTGAGTAATAGTGGTATTAACTGGGCTTCCCTGTAGGCACATGGATATTATCCTATCACAGACAGTGTTGTACCTCATGACTGATCTGGATATGTTCTTTTTTACAATGAATGCAACACCATTCCTCTTCAATTTGTCATTTTCAGCATAGTAAACCATGTGGTTGTCAGATTCAAAATGGCCAAAACCACTCCATTTCAGCTCACTAATGCCTAAGATATTGATGTTTATGCATTCCATTTCATTTTTAACAACTTTCAATTTGCCCAGATTCATAGTTCATACATTCCATATTTCAATTTTCAATGGCTGTTTACAGCTGTTTCTATTCATTTTGAGTTGTGCCCCATCCACAGACTTTTCTCCCACAGGATTTACTCCATTCGCATCATCACGGTCAACGCTACTCTGAGGAGGCAGGTCTTCCCTATTCGCATTTTGAGTGCATTCCAACCTGAGGGGCTCATTTTCCAGCACTATATATGACAGTGTTTCTCTGATATTCATAAGGTTTTCAGTGACTAAAGATTCGGAAGTGGTTTGTCATTTCTTCTTCTTAGTCTGTCTTCATCTGGAGTCTCATCTGAAACCTGTCCACCATGGGTGAGCCTGCTGGTATTTAAAATCTCGGTGGCATAACTTTCAGAATCACAGAAAATCACAAGCCACCACAGTATGACAAACTGACGAGTGGTGGTCTTTAATACTAGTGAGAGTAAATTAAAACATGTTTTCCCTGGCTTCAAAGTATAAAAAGAGGAGTTGATGATCATGTTAATTGGTATCAATAGAAGAACTGGGGAGGGGGTGCGTAAAGTTGTTTATGAATCGGGCTGCAAACCGCAAGGTCAGCAGTTCGAAACTACCAGCTGTTCCGCAGGAGAAAGATGAGGCTTTCTGCTCCCGTAAAGATTTACAGCCTCAGAAACCCTGTAC
>NW_006408632.1:9536919-9547853 GCF_000296735.1 Chrysochloris asiatica
GGTCCTGGTCACGTGGGTACCATCTGCAAGTGTGGGTGTTCTTGTGCACATGCCCTCTCTTCCCATCAGCTGGCAGCTCCATTCTCCACTTGAGTCCTCTGTGTTCTTCCTTTGTTTTTGATGTACATGCTCGGTTAGCCCCTCTAAAGGTGGATCTGCCTCTCCATTCCCCACTCTTGTCCCCTCACACCCATCAGATAACAACTGCCCTGTGGAAGCCTACAGGAAGATTCTTTCTGGAAACTGCTCCTCTGAAGGAAAAGAAACATCAGTGGTTTGAAGTAGCCTTGGCATTAAATAGTGAAATGACCCTGCCTTCTTCGTGTGACAGAATCTATCCCTAGCCTGCAGTGACCTGGGTTTTTATTGAACTTAGATAAGTACAGAAGTCAAGGAGTGCTGAGTACTGTTGAGGAAATTGTATCACTTTGCTAAGGTACTAAAATGCTAGCAAGTCTTCATTCAATATTTGTTGAATGAGTAAACATGAATTTATAAGGCATTGCTTTCTAGTGGTTGTTGTTGTTAAGTGCTGGTAAGTCAGTTCCAACTCATAGCAACCCTATATAGGGTTTCCAAGCAGCGACTGGTGAGTTTGAAACACCGATCTTACGGTTCAAACTGACCTTGTAGTCTAGTGCTTTATCCCACAGCACCACACCAGAACTTGTAATGTTTCACTAATGTATACCAAAAAATTGCAAAAATCCACTGCCATTGTTTTGTTCATAACTCCTAGTGACCTTTTGGAACACAGTAGAGATTTCCAGGGCTATAAATCTACACAGGAGCAGGCTGCCTCATCTTTTTCCGGAAAAGCAGCTGATAGGTTTGAACCTTTTAGCAGCCCAAGCTTAACCCACTGTGTCACCATGGTTCCTTCACTAATATGTGTTGTTGTTGTTAAGTACTATCAAGTCAGTTCTGACTCAGAGTGACACTGTATAGGGTTTCCAAGGAGAGACTGGTGTGTTTGAACTGCCAACCTTGTGTTTAACAGTCCAGCACTTATCCTACAACCCCATATGTCAGAACTCCTCACTAATGTATAACTTGTACAAATTCCTAAAACAATAGCATTTCCAAGCTGCAAAAAGGTCTTAGGAAGAAACTTTCTAGTCTAGCCTTTTTATTTTCTAAATGAGGAAAGCAGAGCCTCGAACAGGGTCATTCAGTTCAACCCCTTGCCTAGAATTTGCATTTCAACTCCAGATATACAGAATCAGGAAGGTAAATTTCAAAAGATCCACAAATAATTCTTATATACACACACACACACACACACACACACACACACACACACACATAAGAATCTGTAAAGATCACCTAAGAATCTTGTCAAAATATAGATTTCTGATTCAGTGTATCTGAGGTTGAAATGCAAATTCTCAGCAGGGGGTTAAGGTGGTATGAATCCTGGCTCAGAGAGGTCAATTAACTTGCCCAGGTCTCATACTTGGTTGATTCCCAAACCAATACTCATATTATTACTATAAGTTACCTATTTAAATATGATTTGTTTCAGTACCTCAGGTTTTTGTTGTTATTGTTGTTAAGTGCCATCAAGTCAAAAGGGTTTCCAAGGACTAGCTGGTGAGCTTGAATCACCGACCTTGCAGTTCAAACGACATTGCAATCTGATGCATTAGTCCACAGTGCCACACCAGAAGGCACTAAAAACACAACCTGGGAAGAGCTGCCTTCTCAAAGTAGAGTTAACCTTCAGGTTGGAAGGCACTCAAATTATGACGAGGGAAGAGTGTATCCCTTAAAGTAGAGTTGATGTGATGACGCAAATGGAGTAAAACATTCGGCACCTTCATTTGCTAATGGAACGCTTCTCAAAATTATGAGAAACACCTGTAAACATCTATTAAGAATCAGAATATGTAGTGTACGAAGTATGAATCTAAGAAAATTGGAAGTTGTCAAAAAGGAAATGGAACAAATAAACATCAATATCCTAGGCATTAGTGAGCTGAAATGGGCTAATGTTGACCATTTTGAATCTGACAATCACATGATTTCCTATGCCAAGAATAACAGATTGAAGTGGAATGGTGTAGGATTCATTATCAAAAAGAACATTTCAAGATCTAGTTTGAAGTACAACACTGTCTATAATAGGATAATATCCATACAAGGAAGACCAGTTAATACCACCATTTTTCAAATTTACGCACCAACGGCAAAAGGCAGTGATGATGAAGTTGAAGAATTCTATCAAATTCTTCAATCTGAAATAGATCAAATCTGCAATCAAGATGTATTGGTAATTACTGATGATTGGAATGCAAAGGTTAGAAACAAAGAAAAAGGATCAGTCATCGAAAACTATGACCATGGTGATAGAAATTATACTGGAGATCTCATGACAAGGTTTTGTAATACCAATGACTTTCTCATTGCAAATACCTTTTTTTAAACAACATAAAAAATTACTAGACACATGGAATACACAGAAATCAAATTGACTACATCTGTGGAAAGAGATGGTGGAAAAGTTCCATATCATCAGCCAAAATAAGGCCAGGGGAAGACTGTGGAACACACCATCAATTGTTCACATGCAAATTCAGGCTGAAGCTGAAGGAAATTAAACATGTCCACGAGAGCCAAAATATAACCTTGAATATATCCCACCTGAATTTAGAGATCATCTGAAGAACAGATTTGATGCATTAGATGCTAAAGACCAAAGACCAGAAGAGTTGTGGGATGACATCAAGAACACCATACAGGGAGAAAGCAAAAGGTCCTTAAGAAGACAGGAAAAGACCAAAAGGATTGTCAGAAGAAACTGTGAAACTTGCTCTCCAGTGTAGAGATGGTAAAGCAAATGGAAGACATGAGGAGGTAAAAGAGTTGAATAGAAAATGTCAAAGGTCAGTTTGAGAAAATAAAGTCAAATAATTAACAAAATGTACAAAGACCTAGGGTTAGAAAACCAAAAGGAAGAACATACTCAGCATTTTTCAGGCTGATGGAATTGAAGGAAGAATTCAAGCCTCAACTTGCAATATTGAAGGATTCTATAGGCAAAATATTGAATGATGCAGAAAACATTTAAAAAAAAAAAAAATGGAAGGAATACACAGAGTCACTGTACCAAAAAGAAGTCGTTGATGTTCAACCATTTCAAGAGGTAGCACATAATCAAGAACCAATGATACTGAAGCAAAGAATAATGCTCCAGGAATTGATGAAATACAAATTGAAATATTTCAATAAACTGATACAGCACTGTAGGTACATTTATTCCAAGAAATTTGGAAGAGAGCTACCTGGCCAAGTGATTGAAAGAGATCCATATTTGTACCCATTCCAAAGAGAAGTGACCCAAGAAAATGCAGAAATCATTGGACAATATTATTAATATCACATAAAAGCAAAATTCTGTTAAATAAAATTCAAAAATGTATAGAACCATTTATTTACAGGGAACTGCCAGAAGTCCAAGCCAGATTCAGAAGAGGATGTGGAACAAGTGATACAAATTGTTGACTTCAAAAAGTCTGAAAGCAAAGAATACCAGAAAGTTGTTTATCTGTGCTTTATAGACTATGCAAAGACTTTCAATTGTTTGGACATGACAAACTGTGGACAACATCAAGGAGACTGTGTATCTTGGAACATTTTATTGTGCTCAAGGGGAATCTGTACATGGACCTAGAGGCAGCTTTTGAATAGAACAAGGGAACACAGAATGGTTTAAAATAAGGAAAGATACATGCCAGGATTGTATTCTTTCACCATCCTTACTCAATCTGTATGCTGAGCAAGCAATCTGAGAAGTTGGATTATTTGCTCAGTTTATAAGAAAACACGGCATCAGGACTGGATGAAGACTCAGTAACAACCTGCGATATGCAGATGATAAAACCTTGCTTGCTGAAAGTGAAGAGGACTAAAAATACTACTGAAGAAGATCAAAGACCAACACCTTCAGTATGGGTTGCATCTCAATGTAAAGAAAAAAAAAAATCCTCACCACTGAAACAATAAATCACATCATAATAAATGGAACCTAGATTGGAATTTGAAAGACTTCATTTTGCTTGGATCAACCATCAACACTCATGGAAGCAACAGACTAGAAACAAAATGACATATTTCACTAGGCAATTCTGTGGCACGAGACCTCTTTAAAGTGTTCAAGAGCAAGATGTCAGTTTGAGGATGAAGGTGTGTGTTACCCAATCCATGGTATTTTCAGTAACCTCATATGTATGTGAAAGTTAGACAATGAATAAAGAAGACTGTAGAAGAATAATGCATTGGAGGAGAATATTAAAAGTACCATGGACCGCCAAGAAAGCAAACAAATCTACATTGGGAGAAGTACAGCCAGAATACTTAGAAATCAGGATCACCAGATTTCAACTCTCATACTTCATTCATATTATCAGAAGGGACCAGTCACTGGAGATGTGGTAAAGTGGAGGACCAGAGAAAAAGAGGGAGACCTCCAACCAGATGGACTGACACAGTGGCAGCAGCAATAGGTTTATAGGGTACACCCCTTGGTTGGGTGAGGATGCATGGACAGGATGACAACTATGCCAATGAAATGATGGATGATGGAATGAATATAAAGCTGATGTTCTCCCATGTAGACTATCACACATTTTACAATAAAACATTAAAAAAAAAAAAAAAAAGATGTTTACTTGTGCTTTACTGACTATAGAAAGACATTCGACTGTGTGGATTACAATTACCTATGAATAACATAGTTAACAATGGATATTCCAGAACACTTAATTTTGCTCATAAAGAAACTGTCTATAGACCATGAGGCAGTCTTTCAAACACAGCAAGGGGGTATTGAATGGTTTCAAATCAAGAAAGGTGTGTAGTCAGAGTGTGTGCCTTTCACTATACTTATTAAGTCTTTGTGCTGAGCAAATTATCTGAGGACTGGATTATATAAAGAAAAGCATGGCAACAAGATTGAAGGAAGACTCCTTAACAACTTGCAATATGCAGATAACACAACCTTACTTGCTGGAAGCAAAGAGGAGTTGAAATACTGTTGAAAAATCAAAGAATACAGCCTTGAGTACATATTTGCACCTCAATGTAACCAAAAGGAAAATCCTCACAAGTGGACCAAAAAATAACACCATGATAAATAGGGGAAAGATTGAAGTTGTCAAAGACCTTTTTTGTGTTTGGAACCACAATCAATGCTGATGAAAGCAGCAGTCAAGATATCAAATAATGTGTTGCTTTAGGCAAATCTGCTATGGAACACCTCTTTAAAATGTTCAAGAGCAAAGATGTCACCTTGAGGATTAAAGTACACCTAACTCAAACCATCACCTACATGCATGAGAAAGTTAGACAATGAATAAGGAATACTGTAGAAGAATTTGATGCATTTGAATTATGGTGTTGGAGAAGAAAATTGAAGGTACCATAGAATTGCCAGAAGAACAAACAAATCTGTCTTAGGAGAAGTACCGCCAAAATGCTCTTTAGATGCCAGGATGAACAGACTTCGTCTCTTATATTTTGGACATATTGTCAGGAGGATCTAATCTCTGAAGATGAAGAAGGACATCATGCTTGGGAAAAGTGGAGGATCAGCAAAAAAAAGAGGAAGACACCCAACAAGATGGATTAAGACAGTGACAGTAACTATTGGTTTCTCCAATAGTGATAAGAAATGAAATATGTGAACATCAGTCTCCATGACTCTGAGACAAGAACTAGATAGTGCCCAGTTACCATTATCAACTGTTCTGCAAGGGGTCATATTAGAAGGTTCCAGATGAGTGGAAGAAAATGTGAAACAAAATTCAAATTTATTTTTTTTTAAAAAGACTGGGCTTACTGGTCAGAAAGAGACTGAAGGAATCCGAGACTATGGTCCTTAACCACTCTTCAGGTCTGGAAAAGAACTCACCCTTGTGGCCCAATTTTCAGTCAAGCATTGGATAGGTATATAAGGGGAACAACAATGCTAGTAAGGTATGCTTACCATGGAATGGTCAATCTTTCAAAACCAAAAGGACAATATTTACCTATAGACAAAGTTGAGAAGGTCTGGCAAGGTGGAAACCAGAGGAAGGAAGTAGGATAACTGCTACTGAATGGTAAGGCTTACAATTATGGAGATGAAACAAAGTGTATGATTTATTGAATGTAAAACTGATGATCTTTTCTGTAAACCTTCACTGAATTCACAATAAAAAGTTTAATATATATGTGTGTGTGTGTGTGTGTGTGTGTGTGTGTGTGTGTGTACATATAGTGGAGTCCTGGTGTGTCACTGTGGGTTAATGCATCAGACTGCAAAGCTGTTTGAACTGCAAGGTCGGTGGTTCAAGCTCACCAGCTGCTCCTTGGAAACCTTATACAGGGTCGCTATGGGTCGGAATTGACTCGAAGGCACTTAACAACAATAATATATATATAGTGGCAGCAACAATGGACTCAAATATAACAGCACTTGTGAAGATGGTACAAGACCAGGACATGCTTTGATGTTCTGTCATGCATAGGGCAGCTATGCATTGGATAGCACCTAACAACAACAGTTGTATACAAATACACTAAAGATTAGTCCACATTTGCTTGTATGTACCTACTTATTCTTTGGGTTCCATAACTCTCAAAGCACTAGTTGTAACTATTCTCCCTCTCTGCCACTCCACTTTTTCACGTTCTGTGGAATATTTGTGTGGGTGCATCTTTTCTCTCTCTCTCTCTCTCTCTCTCTCTCTCTCTCTCTCTCTCTCTCTCTCTCTCTCTCTCTCTTTCTCTCCCTCTCTTTTTTATTGTCATCACTTCCGATGTAGCTCCCTAATAAGTCCTGTTGGTGCAGTAGTGAAGTGTTCAGTGGCTGACCTAGAAGTAGACAGAACTCATCAACTGCTCCATGGGCAGTCGGCATATGTAAGGATTCGAACTTTGGAGCAGTTCTACTCTATCCTATAGAGTTACTATGAGTTGGAATCTACTCAAGGGCAATGGGTTTTGTCTTTTGAATCTTTGCACTGAACCCCACAGGAAGAGGACATCATCAACTTTCCTATCACTTAATAGGGGCACCTGTGTGTCTTCCAAAGCAAATCAGTAAACTTGTATTAATTTTTAAAATCAGAAATACTTTTGTATCAATGCTTAATTAGAAATATATTTAACTCAATTAAAAACTAATGTGAAGATACCCAAACCTATCATTCATGTGACACAAATCCAAGTTCCAAGTGTGGTGTTTCTCCTACCTAGGAACCCTGTCATTGCCTCAAACATGAATGAAAGGTTATTTCTAGTGCAATCTTTATCCAAAGATTTCATTCTTAGTCATGCCTCACCATTTAGAATGCATATGAACTGTCTCCTTGTCTGTACTACAGATAAAAACAAGTGCTTCATGGGCACTTCCCTAATACCTTGGTATATTCAGTGGAACATACAGCACTGGTCCAATCAGACCTATGAATACTCAGTCTACATACTTACTCCTAGTTCCCAAGAACTGTTTTAATTGGTTCCAAAATTCTGCCATTTCTTCATTAGTTATGGATAATAGAAAATTATTTGTTGTCCTGGTGTGGTGCTGTGGGTTAATGCACTGGGACTGCTAAGTCAGTTTGATCCACAAGGTCAGTGGTTCAAACTCACCAGCTACTCCTTGGAAACCCTACACAGGGTTGCTATGGGTCGGAACTGACTCAACAGCACTTAACAAGAATCTTCAAAACTTACTCTTAAAATACAAGGTAACACCTGTCAACATTGTCATCCAAGATGTTTTCATTGTAGTTTGTTCATCAACACTGGGTCACAGGACAGCTGAGTTTTGATAGGAAGGATGGCTTTGTTGTCCTTAATTGAAAGCAGTGCCAGAGTAGGTCCTATATAAGCCAGGGGCCAGCAGCAAGCAGCGTTATACAAAATCAATATATAGCCTTCGGGTAAAGTATTCAATATGAAGAGAGTCAATTTCTTTTGTTAATAGTGAATGCACAATTAATACTGTTGTTCTTGTTAGGTGCTGTCAAATCCGTTAGGGGATTCACAGTAACCTTCTGTACAACAAAACGAAACACTGCCCTGTCCCGCACCATCCTCACAACTGCTGCCATGTTTGAGCCCATTGCTGCTGCCACTGTGTCAATCCATCCTGTTGGGGGTGTCTTTCTCTCTTTTGCTGACCTTCACTTTACCAGGCATCATATTGTTCTCCAAGGACTGGTCCCTCCTGATTGTTGTTGTTGTTAGGTGCAGAAAATATGAGAAAGATGTTTACCTGTGCTTTATTGACTATGAAAAGGCTTTTGATTGTGTGGATCATGAAAAGCTATGGACAACATTGCTAAGTATGAGTATTCTGGAACACTTAATTGTGCTCATGAGGAATTATACATGGACCCAGATGCAGAACAGAACATGGAAACACAGAATGGTTTAAAATTAAGAAAGGTGTGGAACATGATTGTATTCTTTCACCATAATTAGTCAACCTGTATGCTGAGCAAATAATCCAAGAAGCTGGATTATATGAAGAAAAACGTGGCATCAAGATTGGAGGAAGACTTATTAATCATTAACAGATGTACACATGATACAACCTTGCTTGCTGAAAGTGAAGAAGATGTAAAATATTTACTGATGAAGATCAAAGAGCACAGCCTTCGGTATGGATTGCATCTCAATGTAAAGAAAACAAAAATCCTCACTGCTGGACCAATAAACAACATTCTTACTAACAGACAAAAGACTGAAGTTGTCAAGGACTTCATTCTTCTTGGATCAACTATCAACACTCATGGAAGCAGAAGTCAAGAAATCAATTGACATATTGCATTAGGCAAATCAGCTACACAAGACCTTTTTAAAAGAGTTGAAGAGCAAAGATGTCAGCTTGAGAACTAAGGTGCACCTGACCCAAACCCATGGTATTTTCATTCACCTCATATGCATGTGAAAGGTGGACAGTGAATAAGGAAGACTGTAGAAGAATTGCTTTTGAGTTATGGTGTTTGAGGAGAGTATTGAAGGTGCCATGGGATGCCAAAAGAACCAATAGATCTGTTTTAGGAAGAAGTGCAGCCAGAGTGCTCCTTGGACACCAGGATGGCCAAACTTCGTCTTTCATACTTCAGACATATTGTCAGGAGGGACCAGTCGCTGGAGAAGGATATCATGTTTGGAAAGGTGGAGGGTCAGAGAAAAAAAGGAAGACCCCCAACGAGATGTATTGGCCAAGTGGCAGCATCAATGGGCTGAAGCATGGCAACAATAGTGAGGTTGGCCCAGAATTGGGCATTGTTTCTTTCTGCTGTGCATAAGGTTGCTATGAGTCAGTACCAACTCCTGATAACATGTCCAAAGTATAAGAAACTAAGTATTGCCATCCTGGCTTCTAAGGGGCATTCTGGCTGTTTTGTTTCAATTGAGGCACAACTCATGGAACTCATGCTGAAGGCTGTGGTCTTTGATCTTCACTAGTATTTCAAGCTCTCTTCATTTTCAGCAAGCAAAGTTGTATCACCTGAATATTGCATGTTGTTAATGAGTCTTCCTATAATCCTGATGCCACATTCTTCTTCATATAATCCAGTTTCCCTGATTATTCACTCAGTTTACAGAATGAATACTCATGATGACAGGATACCACTCTGGTACACACCTTTCCTGATTTTAAGCCATTCAGTATACCTTTGTTCTGTTCTGACAACTGCCTCTTGGTCTATGTACACGTTCCTCATGAGCTCATTTAAGTGTCTGGAATACCCATTCTTCACAATGTTACTCACAGTTTGTCATGACTATTCAGTCAAAAGTCTTTGCATAGTCAATAAAGAACAAGTAAACATCTTCCTGTAAGAGTCATTTGACGAGAGCAATGATATCCTGAGTTCCATCGCCTCTTCTGAATCTGGCTTGAATTTTGGGCAGCTCTCAGTTGATGTACTGTTGCAACCATTTTTGAGTTGTCTTCCACAAAACTTTACTTGAATGTGAAATTAATGATATGATTAAAAGATTTCCTCATTCTGTTAGGTCACCTCTCTTTGGAATAGGCACATGTATGGATCTTTTCCAATCAGTTGACCAAGTAGCTGTCTTCCAAATTTCTTAGCATAGAAGAATGAGTGCCTCCAGTGTTGCATCAGTTTGTTGAAAGATTTCAATTTGTATCCTATCATTTCTTGGAGGCTTGTTTGTCACTAATGTCTTAAGTACAGCTTGGATTTCTTCCTTTAGTACCACTGGTTCTTGATCATATGCTACATCTTGAAATGGTTGAACCATTTCAATGGTACCATTTCTTTTGGGTACCATACAGATTTTGGGTATTCCTTCCATCTTCTTTTGATGCTTTCTGTCCATTCAATGCTTTGCCCATAAAATTCTTCAATATTGCAAGTTGAGGCTTGAATATTTTCTTCAGTTCTGTAATACTGTTGTTGGGTACCATCGAGTTGGTACCAACTCAAAGCAACCTTATGCATAGCAGAAAAAAATCACGGCCCGATCCTGGGCCAACCTCACTACTGTTGCCACGCTTGAGGCCACTGATGCTACCACTTAGCCAATCTGTCTCATTGGGATTCTTCTTCTTCTTCCAAAACAGATCTATTGGTTCTTTTGGCAGCCTATGGTACTTTCAATATTCTCCACTAACATCATATCTCAAAAGCATCAATTCTTCTACAGTCTTCCATATTCACTGTCCACCTTTCACATGCATATGAGGTGATTGAAAATACCATGGCTTGGATGAGGCGCACCTTAGTCCTCAAGCTGATATCTGTACTCTTCAACACTTTAAAAAGATCTTGTGCAGCAGATTTGCCTAATGCAATACGTCATCTGATTTCTTGACTGCTGCTTCCATGAGTGTTGATAGTTGATCCAAGAAGAATGAAGTCCTTGACAACTTCAATCTTTTCTCCATTGATAAGAATGTTGTT
>NW_006408632.1:9550673-9553173 GCF_000296735.1 Chrysochloris asiatica
GCACATAACAACAACAACAACAACAATATAAGCAATGACCCAAATTAACTCCATGGGTCATGACCAGTATGGTTTAAGAGAATGAGTAGAATTGTTGTTGTTGTTAGGTGCCATCGACTTGGTACCGACTTATAGCAACCTTTTGCACAGCAGAACAAAACACTGCCCGATCATGGGCCAACTTCACTACTGTTGCCACGCTTGAGTCCATCGATGCTGCCACTTGGCTAATCCATCTCTTTGGGGGTCTTCCTCTCTTTCTTATCATACATGACCTCCTTCTCCAGCGACTTGTCCCTCCTGACAATATGTCCGAAGTAATGAGTAGAATGGAGTGGCATAAAATGGAAACTCCCTGTGTGTTATGCAAAGTAAGGATGAATTGTTGTTGGTATGTGCTGTGGAGTTGGTTCCGACTCATAGCGACCTTGTACAGGGCTTCTTTATGGGAGCATAAAGCCTCATCTTTCTCCCACGGAACAGCTGGTAGTTTCGAACTGCTGACCTTGTGTTTCACAGCCCAATTCGTAACTACTACGCTACCAGAGCTTGTAAAATTTTTTTCAGTTGTATGTGTATGCATGGGAATTGTAGCCAGAAAAGTAAACTATAGTTTAGGGAAATTCCAGAAACCATGATTTTATTTATTCATCTTGCCTCTCACTTGATATTATACCATCTGATCCAAAGTAGGACTCCATTACTGTTATGCATGGAATCAAGTAGGGGAATAAGATAAATTACTAGAATCTTGAAGGTATTCTTACGTTGATTTTATAGAACTAAGGTCAAATGACTAGCCTATGTTAAATGACTTACCCACAGCCACCCAGCTGATAAGCACCTATCCCAATATTTGAACTAGTCACTACAGGGCTCTACAAGCCCAGATATAGGCAATACTCCATAATACTAGAGTATGCGCTATAATCTTGATGACAAAATGGCATTAATTAAAAGTAGAAATTCATCAAAACTTTTTAGCTATTTAAAAGTTCATGCATGTTGCCCCTTTAGAAATGGAAAACAGTTCAACTTATAAACTTCCATTATTAAATAGGTTCAAACAAACTAACAAAAATCTATGAATCACAGAATCTAAAGTTGCAGTATCCTAATGACACACCATAAATTAACTACATCACAATATCACTGGAGTTTTTTTTGTTTTGTTTTGTTTTTAATAATATAGATGTTCACATTTCACCCTAGAGAATTTGATTCTGACAACATATATACAAAAATTCCCCAATACTGATGCACAGGCCTGTTCAGGAGCCATGGAACCTGGTTACATTGCTAGTCTGAAGATCTCACAGAACCTCAGCATTCTTAATTGGAAGAAATGTGAGAGACCAACTAGCCCTTGGGTGGCAAATAGGTTTCATCTTGCATGCCAACTGCAAATGATAAATAATAGCTAGATGGAGGGTCAGTGAAGATGGATTCTAAAACAGCATCCAGGCTTGATCAGATCTGGAGAGCTTCAAGATTAATGATGTCTGCTATGGATGAGGAGGTAGGGAGAAAGCACTGCTGTAATTCCACTCCTTCATTTTCCAGTCATGTATGCCCAAAGACACATATTTCTGTGACATAGGCTTGGAACCCAGGTTTCTCCACTCTGTGTCTGGTGCTTCATTTGTAACAATTTCCATTACTCATAATAAAGCTTATCAAAAATGCTGGTTTCTAGAGTGCCTCTAGATGATTTATACCAAAAGAAAGCCAACATTTACTTTAGTTGAAAGACAGGCAAATCTAGTCTAATTGCACCCACTCATTAATGTCTCAACTACTTTAAAAGGCAGATAGAAAACTTTACTCCATTATTGACTATAATATTTAAATTATTGAGATTCCTTGAAAACTTATCAAGAAAAACCATGTGACTAAAGAAAGTCTAGCAATTTTTTACTTGGGTTTTAATTCATACTAAAGAAATGTATGACTGATGTAAGATCCTTTCTTGAGAGTGAGTTTTGATGGAAGTATAGAACATGAAAAATGGAAAAATGTCCAGGAAGGAAGAGGAAACATCACATCATCACACAGAGGCAAGGAAAATGATGCACAAACGAGGGAGTCTGGGGTCTCAACGGAATTTGTCTGCCTCACGATCATGCCGAAAATAGCTATGAAATAATTTAAAAAAAAAGAATACAAGTCTGGTCAGAAGAACCTATCTTACCCTAATTGAACCAGTAACTTAAACCAGTGACTTTCATGTCAATTTCTTCATCAGTAAAGGATCAGTAATAATTGTGCCCTTCAGGGTTGTTTTGAGTATTAATAAAGAAAAACCATATTCAGCAAAGAGGGCCTAGCAGAATTCCTGGTGCTCCATTCAGTAAATAATTTATCTAATCTGTGTATTCAGTTTGGGCAAAGAACATCATCGTATGTACTCAGAAAAGTTTCCATAATAATAAAAATTGAGGCCTGTTTAATACAAAGCCCAATTTGAACTGAGATGTCATGGACAGAAAGCCAAGGGCAG
>NW_006408632.1:9558173-9566955 GCF_000296735.1 Chrysochloris asiatica
ACAAAAAAAAAAAAAACAACAACAGGTTGTTTATCCTGAAACATTACCTGCCTCACTTGATAACTATCCCAATATTCCTAGTCCTGTTCTGGTGTTGAACATGTAGGAAACGAGAAATCTCCCAGAACTAGGTAACACTGATACAATAGCAGGTCTTACTTAAAGACCTGCATGGTGTTACATATCTCAGTCTTTCTTCTTTCACTCATTACCACCACCTGCAAGGTGGGAAATACTGTCTTCATTTTTCAAAGGGAAAAAAAGGAATCTCAGAGAAGTTAAGTAACTTTCCCAAGGTCACACAGGAAGAGAGACAAAAGTAGAATTTAAGTCCAGATATCTGATAACTTTTTTTCAGATATTTGTTTTTATCCCTATTTTCTAGTTTACATAATCCATTCTCCCAGAGTTTTCCTAAAAGGAAAGATCAATAAGCCCAAAGTGTATTTAAACTGAACACTGTTTAAATTTAAATTGAATATCACTTCTGAGAGGCATGGATTCTAGATATTTCAAGGACTGTGTTTCATTCCTGAAACAACTCAGAAGTTGTTGAAGGCAGTTCTGAAGGAGTACCATCAGGAAACTGAGGTTGTGGGCATCAAGATTTCTGCTCAGACATTTCATAACTTCAAGGGGGTCACTAATTCCTCTTCTACGATAGTGCTGGTGCTATTAGATAAACGTTGGACTGTGAACCACGAGGTTTGCGGTTCGAATCCACCTGCTGCTACTCAGAAACTCTATACAGAGTCACTGTGAATCAGAACTGACTCGACAGTACTTAACAACAACAAGGTGACAGTGCTGAAGTGGTGTCCTGGTATAATGCTGTAGGATAAGGTTGACTACTAACCACAAGGTCAGTGGTTCAAACCCACCAGCTGCTCCTTGGAAACCTTATACAAAGTCTCTATGAGTTAGAATGATTTGTTGGCACATCACAACAACAGTGAACAGAACTGAAGCTAGTAGGATGGAGATGCATTATTATTCCTAAACTGGGAAGTCCAAAAAGTGACCTTCTGTGAGAATTAACAAGCAGTGTTCTTTTAAGGAACTGATTTTAAATTGGGAAAGTATCTATTTTTTTTAACAACCAAATATGTTTATAATCTAGAAAAAATTTACCACAAGCTTAACTACAAATCTGCTTCTCCTACAAATTTGGTTAGACATTTTTATTCTTTTTAATTCCCTGTAGTTATTCATGACATGGAATTCTAGTATAGCACTGTGAGTTAATGCGCTGGACTTCAAAGCCGGTTTGAACTGCAAGATCGGTGGTTCAAGCTCACAGGCCACTCCTCATAAACCCTATATAGGTCGCTATGTGTTGGAACTGGCTTGACAGCACTTAACAATTATTCACCTATAAAGGGATGACTAACCCACGACCACTGAGTGGATTCTGACTCATAGTGATTCTATATAGGGTTTCCAAGGCTGTAAATCTTTTCAGGAGTAGAAAGCCTCATCTTTCTAATGCAAAGCAGCTGGTGGATTTGAACTACCAACCTTGTAGTTAGCAGTCCAGTATTCTACAGCACAGCACAACTAGGATTCCTTAAAGTACGACGAAGTACACCTAAAAGAAGAACTTTAATAGAGAGCGATAAAATATTACAAGATAGTGACCACCATTTCTTATAGACTTCTGCTGAAGTCTAATATTAAAGACCAGCATGTTTTTTAAAAATAGATTCTCCCAATGGCAAATCAGTCCTTATTATCACTTTGTTGTTGTTACGTGTCCCCAAGTCAATTCTGACTCATAGTGACCCTGTAAAGAGTTTCCGAGGAGCAGCTGGTGAGTTTGAACCACTGACCTTGTGATTCAAACCAACATCTCCATCCAGGGCATTAACCTGCAGCACCACACCAGGGCTCCTATTGTTACCTGTTGTTTGTTGTTGTTAAGTGCCGTTGACTTGGTTCCAACCCATAGCAACCCTGTGTAGGGTTTCGGAGGAGTGACTGGTGAGCTTGAACCGCCTACCCGACCTTGCTGTGCAAGCCGACTTTGCAGTCCAGCGCATTAATCCACAGCACCACACCAGGACCAAATAGTAGGGGCCTGCTAGCACAACGGTTAAGCGCTCATCTAGTAACCAAAAGGTTGGCGGTTTGAATCCACCAGCAGTTCCACAGGAGAAAGATGTGGCCATTTGCTTCTGTAAAGATTTACGGCCTTAGAAACCCTGTGGAGCAGTTCTATCCTGTCCTATGGGGTCATTATGAGTCAGAATTGACTAGATGACAACGTTTTTTTGGTAGGACCAAATAAATAACTTTTGGTTTCCCCATTTAGTATGGTTTACATAAACTTCAGTTTTGTTGGTGAGGAATGCAATTATGCATTATAACAAGCTCACCCTTTGGCTTTGTTTTCCTGTTGATCTCCTATGGGCTTTACTTCCCAGCGCCAGTGAGGTTTTCACATTGTTAGGCAGTGGCATCCCATCATAAATAACCTAACAATATGTAGAGTAAAACCTTATAAAAAGATTTTTCAGGAGACTTGGCAAGAAAAATGTTGTGTGAGAAAATGTCAGTTTGTACAGTCCCATGGCTATTTTTTTTCGTTCTCTTTAATTTTTGATATTATTCACAAAAGCGGAGTTTGCTATAATTGAGCTTTCCCATTTATGTGATAACAATTCATGTTTATAGATATAAGTATGTTGTTGTTGTTAAGTGCTGTTGAGACGGTTCTGACCCATAGTGACCCTGTATAGGGTTTCCAAGGAGCAGCTGGTGAGCTTGAACCGCCAACCTTAAAATTCAAATGGCTTTGCAGTCTGACGCAGTAACCCACAGTGCCACAATAGGACTCTTATAGGTGTGTGTGTATATGTCTGTATTGTAAGGGAGTCACTGGGAGGTGCAAACAGTAAATGTACTCAGCTGCTAACTGAAAGGTTTAAGGTTACAGTACACTCAGAGGGACTTCAGAAGAAACGCCAAGGAATCTGATTCTAAAAACTCAGCTACTGAAAATCCTATGGAACACAGTTCTACTCTGACACACATAGGGTGACCATAAGTTGGACTTAACTCAATGTCAACTATTTTATATATATATATATATGGTATTAGTTCCTCAGGACTAAATTAGAGCAATCGTCAAAAGCAGCAATGTATTGGGAAAATCCCCAATCAACTTTTCCCAAGCTCTGTCCTTGGGATAAACCACTTTACCTTTCTGGACTTCTGCCACCTCTAGAGAATGTTAAGAGAGATTAGACCAGACACTGTAGAAATGCCCCTTCTAACTCTTCTGTGAGCTCTTCTAAGAGTCAGATCTGACTCAATGGCACCTAAGAGCGATAGCTCTTCTGTCCATTGGTCCGCTCTTGACACTCCTTCTGGTTTGCAAATAAAAAATCTGTGTAGCTAAGATTCACCTAGGTAAAGAATATATCAGTCAACAGCTAAAAGTGAAAAATTCAAGCATGAAAATTGTTACCATATTAGAAGAGTGAGATTACTAAAGAATGTTCTTTCTTTTCTCCCCAAATTTACTTATTGTTATTGCTACATTGTTTTTACAATTTCAAAAATCAATAAAGTGAAGTAAATAAAGCAACATCAATAATTACCCTCAGAAAGTTTTAACACATAAACACAAACACCTTTTATACATTTACAGGCTTTTTATATATTTACAATCTGTGTGCTTATTAATCCCAGTTTTTCACTGACCAACTTCTTTTATGTAACACAATTTGTTTAAAGATGTGAAATAAATTTGACAAACATACTCATGTTCAGTCACTGCTATAGTATCATGTAAGTCTAATGTCCACCTCCTACATTTCACCCTGCCACCATTCACATCATTATACACATGACAAAGTTGGCATGTTCAGGCTAATACTTGTGTCAAAGGTCACAGAAGTCATGTTAAGCAGAAGTATCCAGGGAGTTTGGGTCTTTCCTTATTACTCTATCTCCCCCACTGACCAAGTTTTGACAACATAATGTGATTACATAATAACTCAGAGCGGGAAGTAAATTAGACACCAGACAGGAAGCCCAGGTGAGGCCCCCATGGAGTTATCTTAGTTTTCCAGCCTACATGCGAAATCAGGCAAAATGCAGACTTAGAGCATTTGGGAGCTCTAAAATGTCCCATTCACTTTCTCACCCCAATGTCAACCATCCAAAAGCAGTTCCTTCTCTGAAAGAAATCCTGCTACTAGAAAAATTGAATTTTCTCTATGCCATTATACACTGTTAGTCACTAATGAATGATTTCAGTCAACCAAAAACTCTGTGGTCTAAAAACCAAGTCAGCTATCTCATTCTCAGCATGTCTTCGGTCTCTGAAAATAACCCTGAGAAATACCTTTTTAACCCTGGTGTGGCACTGTAGAATCAATGCTGGACTGTGAACCAGAAGGTCGGTGGTTCAAACTCACTAGTCGCTCCTAGTAAACCCTATTGATGGTCCCTATGACTCAGAAACAGCTCAGTGGCACACAATAACAATGAAGAATTAGTTTTGAAGAGCATATTCTAAAATTATAGAGCAAAATGGAGCTATAATTCATAAACAAGAACCAAGGTTTTAAGGTTTTTTTTACTCTCAAAATATTTGAACAATTTGTCCATAAATTCTACATCATCCAAAACAGGGAGCTTGACAAAGACTTGGACTCTCTCTGAGGCTCTCCAACCCTTACCTTCAGGATCTCAAATCTGGTTGCTGCCAACAAGGCTCTGAAGTTCACACAAAAATAATATGTGGCTGAAATGGACACATCTTCTTCTCAGTTAGACTTGAGCCATGATGTGCCTTCTCCCACTCTGACAAAATAAAACTTCACACAGCAGGGACCAACAGGAGTCCTGGGTAAAAGACAGCAGGGGGAGGCAATAGTTTCAGCAATGTTGTCTCTCTTCAGGAGCTTCAACCTCCCATCTCATTATCATTTTGAA
Organism: Chrysochloris asiatica; assembly: GCF_000296735.1. Classification (NCBI taxonomy): domain Eukaryota; kingdom Metazoa; phylum Chordata; class Mammalia; order Afrosoricida; family Chrysochloridae; genus Chrysochloris; species Chrysochloris asiatica. The sequence continues at coordinate 9,563,118 of NW_006408632.1, forward strand.
AGTAGCCCCTGTTCTCTTCTCTAGCTAGTGATCCAGCTTTCATAATAAAAACATAAAAGAACAGGTTTTTGTTCTTGCATTTAATCTCTGATCTTGTCAAGTTTTAGAAAACTATTTGTCCATCTCCACCAGTCGTCTGTCAGTTTGTTGTATTGTGGTAACTGGCATGTTCCTGTGGTGTTGGAAGCTATGCCACCAGCATTTTAAATACCAGCAGGGTTACCCGTGGTAGATAGGGTTCTGCTGAGCCTCCGGACTAAGAAAGAGTAGGGGAAAGCAGTGGAAGACTACTTCTGAATGCTTAGTCACTGAAAAACTTATGAGGAGCAGTGGAACCTTGTCAGATAATGGGGCTGGAACGTTGTCAGATACAGTGCTGGAAGATGAGCCCCTCAGGTTGGAAGGCACTCAAAGTAAAACTGGGGAAAAGCTTCCTCCTCAAAGTAGAGATACCTGTACTTTGCTGATGGGGCACAACTCAAATAAAGAGAAACAGCTGCAGACATCTATTAATAATCAGAAGATGGAATGTACGAAGTACAAATCTAGGAAAACAGTATGTTAATAATGAAATGGAACACAAGAGCATCAATATCTTAGGCATTAGTGAGCTGAAATAGACTGGTATTGGCCATATTGAATCAGACAATCATATGATTTATTATGCTGGAAACAACAAATGGAAGAGAAACGGCATAGCATTCATCATCAAAGGGAACATGTCAAAGTCTATCTTGAAATATAATGCTGTCTGTGAAAGGATAATATTCATACATCTACAAGGAAGACCAACTAATACCATTATTATTCAAAGTTACACAACAACTACTAAAGCCAGTGATGGAGTTGCCCTGAAGGATAAGCACTGGACTACTAGTCACAAAATTGGAAGTTCAAACCCACCAGCTGCTCCACAGAAACCCTTTATAGGGTCCCGATAAGTCAGAATCGACTTGGTGGCACTTAAGCACAACAATTAACTTCTTCAGTCCGAAAGTGATCAAATATGCAATCAAGATGTATTGATAATTACTGGTGAATGGAATGCAAATTTTGTAAACAAAGAGGAAGGATCAGTAGTTAGAAAATATGGCCTTTGTTATAGAAATGATGCTGGAGATCACATGATACAATTTTGCAAGAGCAATGACTCATTCATTGCAGATCCCTTTTTTTAAAAAAATAAATGTTTTATTGTGAATTGTGTGACAGCCTACATGGGAGAACATTAGTCTTACATCCATTCTATCATACGTCGTTTCATTGGAATAGTTACCATCTCGTCCACGCATCCTCATCCAACCAAAGGGTGTGCCCTGCAAGCCTGCCCTCCCACCCCACCACCCCACCACAAAAACAGTCCTGAGCCCCTTTCCCTCTCTGGATCCCAAGTCCCCAGCCACTCCCTCTCTTCACATCATCTTCTCTGCCTCCATTTCAGGCCTCACTGCTTCTCTGGGTAGGATGCCACTCTCCGCTCTTCTACATTGATGGTCCCAGGGCCCTCCACTCCTAGACTGAAAAGTTAATCACTCCCCTCCTTGCTACAAAATGTCCACCTTTAGATTTCCAACCCTCAAAATCAGTCCTGATAACAATTATTCACTACTGCATCACAAGAGATCCTTCTGTATTTCATTTCATCAGCCCTTCCTGGACAGGCTGGATGCTATTCACTGGAGACTCTACCTTCCTCCACGCCCTTTGGATCTAGGTTCCCTCTTGAAAGCTTGTAAGCCAGTCACTTCTTACCTTTGTATCCCTCCCCCCATTTTGGGTAGCCAATGTCCAAGTTGCCCATCCCTGTCTACCCTTTGTGTGGAGGGGGTGGGAATAGTTCCTGCAGCAGGGATTTGTTTCCTCTTTTGAGCTACTGCATTTATAGGTGTAGGTCATGTTTATCGAATTGTATCAGATGATGCTTTTTTCCTCTTCTTTCTTCTTCTGGTTGAGCTCTGTTTATCCAGTCATTGAAGCCAGGTCAAGTGGGTATCATCTGCAAGTGTGGGTGTTCTTGAGTCTGTCCGCCCTCTTTTTATTGGCTAGCCACTCCGCTCTCCATTCTGGTCCTCTGTGGCTGTGTCATTGACTCTGTGCCCATGAGTCCCCAGGTCTTGCCTCGCTGCTGGCTGACCAGGTCTCCACCCGAGTTCACAGTAGTCTGCTTAATGATGTAGGGCTTCATTGATGTTCTTCGGTCACTTCCCCTTATAGGTGATGAAATGCAGATCCCTTTTTAAACAACATAATACAGGGCTATATACAGGGACCTCACCAAATCGAATACACAGGAATCAAATTGACTACATCTGTGGGAAGAAATGGTGAGAAAGGACAATACCATCAGCCAAAACAAGACCAGGGGCCAACTGTGGAACACACCATCAATTACTCATATGCAAGTCTAGGCTGAAGCTGAAGAAGATTAAAATGATAACACATGAACCAAGAATACGACCTTGAACATATTCCACTTTAATTTAAAGACCATCTCAAGAACAGATTTGATGCATTAGTCATTAATGACCAAAGACCAAAACAGCTGTGTTTGGAAACAAGACTCTAACACAGAAAAAAATCAAAAGGTCATTAAAAAGACAGGAAAGAAAGAAAATACAAAAATGGTTGTCAGAAGAGACTCTAAAGCTTCCTATCAAACAGGGAGATGTGAACACAAATGGAAGAAATTAATAAGCAAAAGAATGAAACAGAAATTTTCAAAGGGCAACTTGAGAAGACAACATCAAGTATTATAACAAATTGTGCAAAGACACGGAATTAGAAAACCAAAAGGAAAGAATATACTCAGGATTTCTCAACCTAAAAGAATCGGAGAAAAAATAATCAAGCCTCAACTTGCAATACTGAAAGATTTCATGGGCAAAATATTGAATGATGTACAAAACATCAAAAGAAGATGGAAGGAATACACAGTCACTGTTCCAAAAAGAATTGGTTGGTGACCAACCATTTCAAGAGGTAGCATATAATCAAGAACCAATGGTACTGAAGGAAGAAGTCCAATCAGCACTGAATGTATTGTCAAAAAACAAGTCTCCAGGAATTGAAGGAATACCAATCAAAATTTTTCATCAAATTGATGCAGCACTGGAGGCACTCACTCACCTATGCCAAGAAATTTGGAAGACAGCTATTTGCCCAACTGATTGGAAGAGACCCATATTTGTGGTCATTCCATTAGAATGAGGAAATCATCGGACAATATCATTAATATCACATGCAACTAAACTTTTGTTGGAAATAATTGAAAAACAGTTGCAACAATACATCAACAAGGAACTGCCAGAAATTCAAGGTGGATTCAGAAGAGAACATGGAACTGGGAATACCATCGCTAATGTCATAGGGATCATGGCTGAAAGCATATAATACCAAAAAGATGTTTACTTGTGCTTTATTGACTATATAAAGGCTTTTGACTGTGTGGATCATGACAAGCTATGGATAACATGGGTAAGAATGAATATTTCATTCATTCAAACAAGATGGCAGATCGGGTGGACACGCAGTGAGGAGCTACGCCGGCAACAACACAGAACACAGGACCAAGCAGGCTGAGGGGATTGTCCCAGAACTCTGAACCACATATAAAGGAATATTTAGAAGGTTGGAAGGCTTACAGCTGGTGGAGTTTGTGCCAGAAGCAAGAAATCCATTGCTTTCTGGTTCTGAATGCTCACCTGCTCCAGGAGCTGCTCTCTTGTGTGGGGCCAAGCAGGGGAAGGATCAGAGAGACTACGGATGCCTGACAGAACCCTAGATATGGAGGTGTGGACATTCTTTTCTTTTGGTATCTGTTCATTGGTCCCTTGCTGTC
>NW_006408632.1:9570385-9571220 GCF_000296735.1 Chrysochloris asiatica
AAAAAAAAAAAATGAATGAATATTTCAGAACACCTGACTGTGCTCATAAGGAACTTGTACATAGACCAAGCGGCAGTCATTTGAACAGAACAAGGTTAATGGTTCATTCATCATATTAATTCAATCCTTATGCTGACTAAATAATGCAAGAAGCTAGATTATATGAAGAAGAATGCAGTATCAGTACTGGAGGAAGCAGCAGTCAAGAAATTAAACTATGTATTGCATTAGGCAAATCTGCTGAAAACAGGACCCCTTTAAAGTATTCAAAAGCAAAGATACCAGTTTGAGGACTAAGGTGCACCTGACCCAACCCATGTATTGTCAATAGCCTCATATGCATGTGAAAGATGGACAATAAATAAGGAAGATCATAGAAGAGCTGATGCATTTGAGTTATGATACTGGAAAAGAATATTGAAAATACCATAGACTGCCAGAAGAACAAACGAATCTGTGTTGGAAGAAGTATAGTCAGAATGCTCCTTAGAAGCCCAAATGGGGAGACTTCGCCATTGAGCTTGCCAAATTTTATCAGGCAATCTCCAGCACTGTTTCTGTTGCTAAGGCTATATTTTCCAACTATTGATCTTTTTTCTATTTCCAACATTCACATTTCAATCACCCGTGATTATCAATGCTTCTTGGTTGCATGTTTGATCAATTTCAGATTGAAGACTTTGGTATAATTCTTCAGTTTCCTCATTGTGGCTTTCGTGGTTGGTGCATAGATGTGAATAACAGTGGTATTGTCTGGTCTTCCTTATAAGTCTATGGATATTTTCCTATCACAGACTTCATTGTACTTCAAATAGATCTTAAAATGTTCTTTTTG